>NW_016918515.1:0-2473 GCF_001483705.2 Eufriesea mexicana
TAACTTGCTTTCATAAATAAGGAGGAGAGATTCTATAGGCGAGCTATAGCCATTGCAGTCCTGAAGAATCTGTCTAGAAAGTTCAAGTTTATTGATATTTTCGGCTAATATCGTGTTGAGCCAACTTTCATGCATAACTCAGGAGGAACGATTCTTTTGGCGTGCTATAGGCATTGCATGCTATAGAATCCTCCTGGAAAATAAAATTTTATTGACATTTTCGAATAATATCGCGGTGGCCAAACCTCCTTGCGTAAGTAACGCGGAAAGATACTTTTGGCGCCCAATAGGCATTATTATGCTACAGCATCTTGCAGGAAAATTCAAATTTATTGACATTTCCGGCTACTATTGTGGTGAGACAACTGGCTTGCATAAATAAGGAGGAGAGATTCTATTGGAGAGATATTGCCATTGCATTTCCGTAGAATCTGGCTGGAAAATTCAATTCTATTAACATTTTCGACTAATACCGTCGTAAGCTAACTTCCATGCATATGTAAGGAGGAAATATGCTGTTGGCGTGCTAGAGGCAGTACAATGCTACAGAATCTTGCTGGAAAATACAATTTTGTTGAAATCTTCTACTGATATCGTGTTGAGCTAACTTCCTTGCGTAAGTAAGGAGCAAAGATGCATTTTGAGTGCTATAGCCATTGCAATGATATAGAAAGTGGCTGGAAAATACAATTTTGTTGACATTTTCGACTAATATCTTGGTGTGTCAACTTTCATGCATAACTAAGGAGGAACGATTCTTTTGGCGTGCTATAGCCTCTGTGATGCTGTGGACTTTGGCAGGAAAATTCAATCTTACTGACATTTTCGACTAATATCTTGGTGTGTCAACTTTCATGCATAACTAAGGAGGAACGATTCTTTTGGCGTGCTATAGCCTCTGTGATGCTGTGGACTTTGGCAGGAAAATTCAATCTTACTGACATTTTCGACTAATATCGTGGCGAGCCACCTTTCTTGAATAAATAAGGAGGAAGAATTATATTTGCGTGCTATAGGCATTGCAATGATATAGAATGTGGTTGGAAACTGCAAATATATTAACATTTTCGTCTAATATCATTGTGAGCTATCTTTCTTTCATAAGTAAGGAGGAAGGATTCAATTGGCATGCTATAGCCGTCGCAATGCTATAGAATCAGGCTGAAAAGTTCAGTTTTATTTACATTTTCCACTAATATTGTGGTTAGTTAACTTGCTTGCATAAATTAGAAGGAGAGATTCTATTGGCGAGCTATAGCCGTTGCAGTCCTGTAGAATCTTACTTGAAAGTTCAAGTTTATTGACATTTTCGACTAATATCGTGTTGAGTTAACTTTCATGCATAACTAAGGAGGAACGATCCTTTTGGCGTGCTATAGGCATTGCATGCTATAGAATCCTCCAGTAAAATAAAATTTTATTGACATTTTCGACAAATATCGTGGTGGGAAGCCTCCTTGCGTACGTAACGGGGAAAGATACTTTTGGCGCGCTGTAGGCTTTGCAATGCTAAGGACTCTGGCAGGAAAATTCAATTTTACTGACATTTTCGACTAAGATCGTGGTGAGCCACCTTTCTTGAATAAATAAGGAGGAAGAATTCTATTGGCGTGCTATAGGCATCGCAATGATATACAATGCGGTTGGAAAATACAAATTTATTGACATCTTCGACTGATATTGTGGTGAGCTCTCTTTCTTACATAAATAAGGTGGAAAGATACTATTGGCGTGCTATAGGCATTGCAAAGCTATAGGATCTTCCAGGAAAATTCAATTTTATTGACACCTTCGGCTAATATCGTGGTGAGCTTGCTTTATTGCTAAAATCATGTGGAAAGATGCTTTTTGAGTGCTATAGCCATTGCCGTGATATAGTTTGTGGTTGGAAAATACAATTTTGTTGACATTTTCGACTAATATCGTGGTGAGCTGGCTTCCCTGCGCAAGTAAGTGGGAAAGGTACTATTGGCATGCTACAGCCTTTGCAATGCTATGGTCTCTGACAGGAAAATTCAATTTAACTGACGTTTTAGACTAATATCGTGGCGGGCCACCTTCCTTGCATAAAAAAGGAGGAATAATTCTATTGGCGTGCTATAGCCATTGCAGTGATATAGAATGTGGTTGCAAAATACATGTTTATAGACGTTTTCGACTAATATCGTGGTGAGCAAACTTTCTTGCATAAATGAGGAGGAAAGATTCAATTGGCGTGCTATAGCCATTGCAATGATATAGATTGTGTCTGGAAAATACAATTTTATTGACATTATCGACTAATATCGTGGTGACCAAACTTCCTTGCATAAGTAAGCGGGAAAGATACTATTGGCGCGCTAAAGGCTTTGCAAGGCTATGGACTCTGGGTAGAAAATACAATATTATGACATTTTCGAATACTACCGTCGTGAGCAAACTCTCTTACATAAATAAGGAGGAATGATTCTACTGGCGTGCTATAGCCTTTGCA
>NW_016918516.1:0-1083 GCF_001483705.2 Eufriesea mexicana
CGGTTAGGCTATCTTCCTCTTTTGTTGTTTACATTGCCATTTGGCGGCATTCTGCGCTCTACACTGATCCACTATACTCTGCTAGAATATGGGGATGCCAGCAACAGTGGTCGTGGCATGTTGGGTTTTGTCAGGTTACGCCTGGTTAGGTTAGGTTGGGCTACGTTTTGCCAGTCTCGCTTCGCCTCTCGTGCTATGCACTGCTATTCTGTGGATTCCTGCCCTCGATTCTTCTCTACTGCAATCTCCTTGGCCCTGTGGAGTGCAGCAACAGTGATAGCGGCACGTTACGTTTAGCTTGCTACGTCAGGTTAGGGTATGTTACTTTGGGTTTGGTTTAGGTATCTTCGACTCTTCTTCTGTACACCGCGATTCTATGGATTTCTGCTCTCTACTCTTTTCTAATATGTTCTGCTTATCCCTGGAGAGCCAGCAATAGTGGTGGCGACGCGTAAGGTGGAGTTTGCTTTCGTTGGGCAGTGCTACGAATGGCTATGTTTCGGACATGATAGCCATGACTTTTGTGTCATACACTGCCATTCGGAGGACTACTCCTGTCAACTGTGCTCTAACATGCCCTGCTTTGCTCCGTGGAGGCCAGAAACGGCGGTTGTGTCACGGTACGTCGAGTTTGACTACGTTAGGTTAGGTTACGTTAGTTTGGGTTTGGTTCGGATATCTACGACTTTTCTGAAGTATACTGCGATTCCATGCATCTCTGCGCCCTACTATGCTCTAATACGTTCTACTTGGCTCTGCGGATGCCAGAAATAGTGGTGGCGGCATGTTTGGATGAGTTTGGCTACGTTTGGTAGTGCTATGAAAGGCTATGTTAGGATAGGTTACCTCTGATTTTTGTGCCGCATACTGATTTTCGGTGGATTTCTCCGCCCTACTGTGCTCTAATATGCCATGCTTGGACCTGGGGTGGCCAGAAATAGAGGCGGCGACATGTTTGGTTCTGTTAGGTTACGTTTGACTAGTTTATGTTAGCGTGGACAAGGATCGGATAGCTCTGACCTTTCTGCTGTACACCGCGATTCTATGGATTTCTGCGCCCTGGTCTCCAATAATAAGCTCTGC
>NW_016918517.1:0-265 GCF_001483705.2 Eufriesea mexicana
ATCTGACCTGACCTCACCTGACCTGACCTGATCTGAGCTGACACGACCTGGCCTCGCCTGGCCTGACATGACCAGAACTGACCTTACCTGGCCTGACCTGACCTGACCTGTCCAGACCAGTCCTGACCTGACCTGAACTGACCTGACCTGACCTGACCTGACCTGACTGATCTGCCCTGACCTGATCTGACTTACCTGACCTGACCTGACATGTCCTCACCCGACCAGAACTGATCTGACCTGACCTGACCGGTATGATCTGACC
>NW_016918517.1:365-569 GCF_001483705.2 Eufriesea mexicana
GGACAGGAACTGACCTGACATGACCTGAACTCTCCTGACCTGAACTGAACTGACCTGACCTGACCTGACATGACATGACCTGACCGGTATGATCTGACCTGACCTGGCCTGACCAGGCCCGAACTGACACGACCTCGCCTACCCCGACATTGCCTGGCCTGACTTGGCCGTGCCAGACATGGCCTCACCTGACCGGACCGGACA
>NW_016918518.1:0-3073 GCF_001483705.2 Eufriesea mexicana
GGTCTCAGCGTTCTACGATGCTCTGCTGTACTCTGCTTGGCTCTCGTAAGGCCAGCAGTAGCGGTCGCGGCACTTAGGCTTGGATTACGTTACGTCTGCTTATATTGCGTTTGGTAAGGATAGGATAGTATTGCTTTGTCTTCTCTGCTATACACTCGTATTGGGTGGATTTCTGCCCTCTACTGAGCTCTGGTATATTCTGCTTGGCTCTGGGAAGGCCAGCAGTTGTGTTCGCGACACGTTAGGTTCAGTTAGGTTTGGCTCGTTTACGTTACGATTAGTTAGGTTAGGGGGGAATAGATTTGTCTATAGTGCTATGGGCTGCTATTAGGTGGATTTCTACTCCCTAAAGCGCTCTAATACTTTCAGCTTGGCTCTGGGAAGGCTAGCAATAGTGATCTCAGCACGTTATGAAGAGACAGATTACTTTCGGTTATGCTAGGTTAGGCTAAGTTTGGCTAGGGCAGCTTCATCTTTGTGCTGAACACTGTTATTCGGTGGATTTCTGCGCGCTACTGTGCTCTGGTATGTCCTGCCTGCCTCTGGGGAGGGCATCAATAACGGTCTAGGCACGTTAGTTTAAGCTTGGCTATGCTTGTCAATGTTCTGCTTGTCTGGGTTAGTTTTGGGTAGCTTTGACTTTACAGATATACACAGCGATTCTATGGATTTCTGCGTCCTACTATCCACTAGTGAGTTCTGCCTGGCTATGCAGAGACAAGCAATAGTGGTCTCGAGGCACTAGGTTGAGTTTGCATTCTTTCGGTTATTTTATGAGGGGATAGCTTTGTCTACAGCGCTGTAGTCTGCTATTAGGTGGATTTCTGCGGCCTATAGAGCTCTAAGATTTTTAGATTGTCTCTGGTAAGGCCAGCAATAGTCAACTCTGCAGGTTATCTTATGTCAGGTTACTTTCGGTAAGGTTGTGTTGTGCTAAGGTTGGTTAGGATAGCCCCAACTTTTGTGCCGCACCCTGCTATTCGATGGAATTCTGCGCTCTGCTGTGCCCTGGCATGTCCTGCTTGACTTTTCGAATAACACCAACAGCTGTCTCATCAAGTTAGTTATAGTTAGGCTATGTTTGGTTATGTTCTGTTGATTTGGGTTAGGCTTGGGTTGCTTCTAATTTCCTTATGTACACTGCGCTTATATGGATTCCTGCATTCTAGTCTCCACTAAAGTGTTCCGCTTGGCACTGGAGAGGCCAGCAATAATGCTCGAGGCACGATAGCTTGGCTTAGGTTACGTTTGGTTACGTCACGATTGGCTACATTAGGAGAGGATAGCTTTGACTTTAGTGCTATTGTCAGCTATTGGGTGGATTTTTGGGCACAACATTGCGCTCATATTTTGAGCTTGGCTCTGGGCATGCCAGCAGCAGTGCTCTCGGGACGTTACGTTGAGTCACGTTACGTTCACTTAGGTTGGTTTAAGCTATGTTTGGTTATGATAGCTTTAACTTTTGTGCCGTACACTGATGTACGGTGGAATTCTGCGGTCCACTGTGCTCTAGTATGTCCTGCTTGTCTCTGGCAAGGCCAGCAATAATGGTCTCGGCACGATAGGTTGCGTTAGGCTATGTTTGGCTATTTCCTGCTGGTTTTGGTTAGGCATACGAAGCTACGACTGTTCTAATATACAACGCGGTTCTATTGATTTCTGTGCTCTGCTCTCCACTATTGTGCTCTGGTTGGCTCTGGGGTGGCCAGCAATAGTGTTCGCGGCACGTTGGTTTCAGTTGGGTTACGTTTGGATATGCCACGGTTGGTTAGGTTACGAGAGGATAGCTTTGACTATAGTGCTATAGTTTGCTGTTAGGTCGATTGCAGCACCATACAGCGCTCTAGCATATTCAGTTCGGCTCTGGGAAGGCCAGCAATAGTGGCCTCTGCACCTTGTGCAGACTCTGGTTACGTGCGGTACTGTTGAGTTAGGCTAAGCTTGGTTATGGTAGCGCTATCGTTTGTGCTGTGCACTGCTATTCTGAAGACTTCTGCACTCTGCTGTGCTCTAGTACGTACTGCTTGGCCATGGAGGGTTGGGGGCGCGGGTGCAGCAACTGTGGTGTCGCCACGTCAGTTTGTGTTACGCTACGCTTGGCTATATCCCGTTTGTTTGGGCTAGGCATACGTAGCTTTGTCTTTTCTGATATGTACAGCGATGCTATGGATTTCTGCGTTCTACTCTCCACAAGCCTGTTCCGCTTGTCTCTGGGGAGGCCAGCAATAGTGGTCGCGGCACGATAAGTTGAGACGGGCTACGTTTGCATATGTTACGATTGGTTAGGTTAGGAGAGGATAGCTATGTCCTTAGAGCCACAGTCTGCTATTAGGAGGATTTCTCCTCCCTACAGTGCTTTAACATTTTCAGCTTGGGTCTGGGGAAGCCAACGATAATGGTCTCGGCGCCTTATGTTTTGTCAAGTTACGTTCGGTTAGGTTGGCCTAGCATAACTTTGTTCGTGATAGCTTTATCTTTTGTGCTGTAGAGTGCTTTTCGCAGGATTTCAACGCCCTGGCGTGCTGCAGTATGTCCAGCTTGGTTCGGGGGGTGGGGCAGCAGTAGCGGTCTCTGCACGTTAGGTTGAGTTATGCTATGTTTTGTTATTCCCTGTTTGTTTGGGTTAGGTTTGGGTAGCTCTGAGTTTCCTGATATACACTGCGATTCTATGGATTTCTGCTTTCTACTCTCCACTTATGTGTTCTGTCAGGCACTGAGGAGGCCAGCAACGGTGGTCACGGCACGTTAGGTTGAGTTATATTTCGCTTTGTAATGTTTCAGTTGGATAGGTTAAGAGAGGGTAGCTTTGACTTTAGTGCTATGGTATGCCCTCAGGAGGATCCCTGCGCTCGACGGTGCTATAGTATTTTCAGCTTGGCTCCTGGATTGCCAGCAATAGTGGCCTCGGCACGTTATGCTATGCCAGGTTACGCTCGTTTAGGTTGGCTAACTCTAAGTTTGGGCACGACACCTAGAGCTTTTGCGCTCCAGACTGAAATTCGGTGGATTTCGGCGCTCTACTGTGCTTTAGTATGCCCTGCCTGGATCTGGGGTGCGCAGCAATGGCGGTCTC
>NW_016918519.1:0-1286 GCF_001483705.2 Eufriesea mexicana
TAACTTAAATTCGGTTAAATTGGCAAACACGTGTAACTTTAAAACGAAGTCAAAGTTATTATATATGCAGTGCCATTATGTTAAAGGAATTGTGTCCAATTGTATAGAGGGAGTGACACATGTACCCAAAGAATGTATGGATGCAGATTGCATGCCAAAACGCTGAGTGGGCTAAATTTATAAAAGAATATATAGAAATTTATGTGCGCATATACCTGTGAAATCAAGGGGGAGATCGTGGTAGTGGTTAAATAGATTTCTGTGCATGGAAGTGTTGGGATGAGTGGAGAAGGTATGCGAGGGATTCTAATTCGAAATGAATTAAGGTCATTATTGTGATGGTAGATGTCACAGTGTAATTGGTATTAGTGAGAGGAATGTTTTTGTGGAGGAATATATGTTTAGTATATGTTTGTGACGGGTAAGACTAAGAGCCGTGAAAAACTTTTAGTGCACGCTGTACAGTCAACAAAGGAAGACGTTGTGCGTAATAGAGACGTGTATAGATTAAAGCGTAGAGAGGAGTGTGTCTATTCTTCCTAATTCAATTATATTTTGTGGTCTCTTAATAAACGTATGAATAAATATTGTTACCATTTCACCCACCACCAACAAGTGCATAGTATGGTTATGGCTGGAGATGTATTCAATTGGCGGTCCTGTCCCTAGTGCATACACAAGCAGGGAACTGTAGCCGTTGTATTAGCCCCTTAAGTGATGGTATACACACTATTGCCATTCCAGAATTACAAAAGAGATTCACGTTACGTCTCGGGATATTAAGAATTCAGATGACAGTACTGAGTAGAGCCATAAGCACGTTGATGCAGCGGTTGGATTAATCCGTTCACTGATGATTTAGATCACACAGTAGTTCCTGAATGACCAATGTATGAATCAGTTATGGATAGAGGCATTTGCAATTCTCAGTGCAGTATTTGGTGTATCCACCAATAGAGCACTGCAGCCGATGGAATAATATATTCAGTGGTGATTTAACTTCAATTGCAACTCTAGAATGACAAAAGATATACCCACTGTTGCTCGAGACATTAAGAAGTGAGGAAACAGTACTGAGTACAGCCATCGTCACAGTACTGCAGCTGTTGAACGAATTTTCTCTCTGGTGATGTGTATCCCAAGGAAAATCTAGAGTAATCAATGTATAGTAAGGTTAGGGCTGGAGAAATTTGCAATTGACAGGGCGGTTCCCAGTACATCGATCAACTGGGCACTATAGCCGTTGGACTAACCACTTCAGTGATGATTTATATACTATAGCCATT
>NW_016918519.1:1562-10257 GCF_001483705.2 Eufriesea mexicana
GTGTAGATTAGTTACGTCTAGAGATATTTACAATTTGCAGTACGGTGGCTGGTACATCCAGCAAGAGATCACTGTAGCCACTGAGTTAATCTGTTGAGTAATATAAATTCTATGACAATTCTAGTGTGAAAGTACGCAGGCGTATTATGGCTGGAGATATCTTCCATTGACGAAGTAAGAACGAATGCAGAGTGCTGCAGCCGTTGTGTTGGTTTGTGCGAAGATGATATAAATTCCACTGCAATTCTGGAATCTTAAATATATGTATCAGTTATCGCCAGAGTTGTTTACAGTTGGTAGTGCGGTGCTCAGTATATGAACCAACAGATCACTGTGTCCATTGGACTCACCTATTCAGTGAGAAATTACACCACACACCAGTGTGGTAATAAACGTAATAAACGTATATGTCAAATACTGCTATTAACACTTGCAACTGGTAGTGCGACACTTGACACATCCATCATTAGTGCAGTGTAGCGATTCGATTAATCTGCACAGTGATTTAAATTCTACAGCAGTTTTAGAGTTACGAAAGGCAGGCGCAACATCGCTCCGGATATTATCAGTTGCCAGCACAGTGCTAAGTATAGCCAACCTCACAGTACTGTAGCATTTGGACTTGCTGTACAACTGGCGAAATAAATTCCACAACAGCACATGATACTCAATGCACAAAAGTGTTACTGCTACCGATATTCACAATTAGCAGGGCGGTGATAAGTGAATCCACCGACACAGCAATCTAGCTGTTTGTTTAATCTGTTCGCTGATGATTCAAACCATGTAGCAATTCTAGTATGATCAATGAATAGATCGTATATCGGTATTGGAGTGCACAAATGACACCACAATACCGAGCGTAGTCGTCTACGCAATAACGTAGATACTGATATAATCTGTTCACTGATTACCTAATTTCTTCTGCAATTGTCGAATCATCAATGGATAGAGCAATTGCCTCTGGAGGCATTGACTCATGTCGATACTGTGCTGCGTATGGCCACCATGAGGCAGCTGTCGTCTTTGGACTTTTCCGTTCACTGCTGACTTAAGCAGTGAATGAATTATCAATATATGGATCATATATCGGTAGTGACATTGGCATTTGACAATACAGTACTGAGGGTAGCCATCTTCACGGTACTGAAGCTGTTGGACTGCTTTGTTGACTGATGCAGTAAATACCAATGCAACTCTAGTATAATCAAAGTATAGAACGGTTACATCTTTGACATTTACAGTCGACAGTACGGTACATAGTACATCTTCCAACAGAGCATTGTTGCGGTTGAATTAATCTGTTCACTGATGATATATTTTCTATAGCAATTCTAGGAAGGAAAAAGACAGAATCATTGTCCCTTGAGATACAAACGACGGACAACATAGTACTGAGTCCAGCCATCACCACAGTGGAGTAGCCGTTGTCTAATTTTGCTCACTGATGTCGTGATTTCCGAAGCCATTGTAGAATAATAAATTCATAGTGCGGATAGTTCTGTAGACAACAACAATTGACCATACGTTACTCAGTACACCTACCAACAGGGCTGTGTTGCCGTTCCATTAATCCGTTCTCTGATGACATACAGCCTGCACCATTTATACAAGGAAAGAAGAAGGGTCTACTTTCCCTCGAGATATAAACAATTGACAACACAGTATTAATTACAGCCATAATCGCGTTACCGTCTGCCTTGTATAAGTTGGTTCACTGATGAAGTAGATTTCAGAGCAAGTTCAGTGCAGTCAATGTATTCATCAGTTATGGCTAGAGATACTTATATTTCCCACTGCGGTAGTTGGTACATAACCAATAGAGCACTGTATCCTTTGGAATACCTATTCAGTGGTGATTATATTCTATTACCTCTCTAGGATGGCAATGTTCTGACCCACTTTCGTTATAGACATTAACAATTGACGAAGCAGTACCGAGCACAGCCGTCATCGCTTTACTGCAGCCGATGTGTTAACCTGTTTAGTGATGATTTAAATTCCATAGTAGGTCTAGAATAATCTAGAATAATGTTCAGTGATACTATAAATTCATAAGCAAGATTTGGGTTGACGAAGTATGACACTGTTATATATAGGAATATTTACAATGGACAGTACGGATCTTATTGCATCTACAAACAGAGCACTGTAGCCTTTGGTATGATTTACCCAAAGATGATTTGTATTCTGTAGCAATTCTAGAATGACAGTTCTACTATCGTTCGAGATATGCATACGGCCATCATCACATTACTGCAGCCGTTGTATTAATTTCTTCACTGAAGACCTAAATTCCACAATGAAGCTAGAATGGTCAATGCATGCATCAGTAGTCGCTAGTGATATCTAAAAATCCCTGTACAGCAATAGGTATATCAACCAATAGAGCATTGCAGCCGCAGGATTAATTCGCTCAGCGATGATTTATATTCCTTTGCAATCCTAGAATGACAAGGGACTACCCTATTGTCTTGCGAGACGCTAACAGTTGAAGGAACAGTATTGATAACAGCAATCATCACAGACCTTTAGCTGTTTGACTAATTTGTTTGCTTATAACTTACGTTCAATAGCAATTCTGGTATTACCACTGTATAGTACGATCGTGGCTACAGTTATTCATATATGACAGTTCGGTACATATTATATCCACCAACAGAGCACTGCATCCGTTGGGCTACTTTGAACAGTGACGATCTGTAATCCTCTGTAGTACAACAGTAATCAGTGAATATGCCAGATATGCCTAGTAATATTATCAATTCCCAGTAGAATAGATTGTACATTCACCAATACGGCACTGTAGCCGTTGGACTGATATGTTCAAAGATGAATTAGATTCTGTAGCAATTATAGAATGGCAAAGGACAGATCCATTAGACCACGTGATAATAACTTACGACACAGTACTAAGTACAGCCATCACTACAGTGCTGTAGAGGTTGCATTAATGCCTTCACTGATGACATATGTCCGGCATTAGCGCTAGAATAATCTATGTATATATCAGTTACTGCTAGAGCTGTTTACAATTACCAGCGCGGTAATTGGTGCATCCACCAATAGAGCACTGTAGCCGGTGGTATAATCTGTTCATTGATACATAAATTCCGCACTTTTTCTACAATATTCAACGTATACATGGGACATGGCTAGAGATAATAACAATTCCAATCACGGTAGTGGATACATCCTCCAATGGAGCACTGTAGCCATTTGATTAATCTCCTAAATGGTTATTTAAATGCCGTCGATATACTAGAATGACGAACAACAGACCCATTATCTCTGGAGTTATTAAGAATTGTCGAAGAAGTACTTAGAGCAGCCATCATAACAGTACTTTGCCGTAGGACTAATTTGCTCACTGATAGTTAAGTTTAACCGCAACTCTAGAATAATCAGTATATAGTACCGTTATGGATAGAGATATTTACAATAGTCAGTACGGTACTCAATGCATACATCAGGAGAGCCCTGCAGCCGATGGATTAACTTGTTCAACGATGACGTAGATTCTACAGCAACTCCAGAATGACAAAGTGCATATACGTTGTAGTTCGACATATTATCAGTTGACATAACTATACTGTGTACAACCATAGTCACAGTACTGTAGCCGATAGATTAATTTGGTCACTGTTGATATCGATATCATAGCAATTCTAGAATTACAACGAAAGTATCCGTTACCGTTCGAGACTATATCAAATGACAACACAGTACTGAGTTCAGCCTTAATCACAGTACCGTCTCCGTTGGACTAATGTGATCACTGATGACATAAATTCCACAGTAAATCTAGAATAATCAAAGCATACATCAGTTATAGCTAGGGATAATTAATATTCCCATTACTGTAGTTGGCATATTCAAAGATAGAGCACTGCAGCTGTTGGATTAATCCATTCAATGATGATTTAGATACTATAGCCGTGCTAGAATGACGAAATAAAGATCCATTACCGTTCGAGATATTAACAAATGACAAAACAGTGCTAGGTGCAGCCATCATCATAGTACTGTAGCCGTTGGAATAATTCTTTCACTGATGACATGGACCCTACAGTAGCTCTAGCGAAATACAAGTATACATCAGTCACGCCTAGAGATAATTACAGTTCCCAGTACGGTTGTTGTTACATCCACCAATTGGGAGCTGTAGCCGCTGGACTAATCCGCTCAGTGATGATTTAAGTTCCACAGTAGTTATAGAATGATAATGGTATACATCACATATGGCTAGAGATATTAACAATTTCTGGTACGGTAGTTGGAACGTTCACCAATGGCGAACTGAAGCCATTGGATTAATCTGCTAATTGATGTTATATATACTATTGAAATTCTAGAATGACGAAGGAGTGACCCGTTATCGTTCGAGATATTAACAAATGACGAAACAGTACTGAGTACAGCCATCGTCACAGTACAGTAACCGCTGGATTAATTTGTTCACAGGCGATGTGTGTTCCAACTCAAATCTGAAATAATCAATGTATAGTACGGTTATGTCTACAGATATTTATAGTTGAGAGTACGGCAGTTATAACATCCGCCAATGGAGCCTTGTAGCCATCGGATTAATCTGTTCAGTCATGATAAAGGTTCTATTGCTATTCTAGAACGACAAAGGACTGAGCCATTATCGCTTCAGATATAAACAATTGACGAAAGAGTACAGAGTACAGACACTATCACTGTACTTTTGCCCGTTAAACCAATTTGTTCACTGATAATCCAAATTTAATCGAAACTCAAGGATAATCAAGGTAGGGTATGGTTATGTTTAGAATCATTTACAATTGACAGTACGGTACTTGGTACATCCATCAACAGGGAACGGCAGCCGTTGGATTAACCTGTTCAATGACGATTTAAATTTCAAAGCAACTCTAGAATAACAAAAGTCAGACCGATTGCCGACACCGACTGCCACTCGGTACATTGGCAATTGAGGAAACTGTACTGAGTGGAGCCATCGTCACACTGCCTTAGCCGTTGGACTTATTTGTTTACTGATAATTTAACTTTAACGGCAATTCTGGAATAACAAAAGCATAGTACCGTATGGCAAGAGATGTTTACAACAGGCATTACGGTACATAGCTCATCCGACAACGAAGAAGTGCAGCCGTTGGATTAATCTCTTCGCTGAAGGTTTATACTCCATTGCAATTCCAAAGTGACAGGAGGCGTATCCGTTATAGCTCGAGGTTGTCACGTGCCAATAAGCGGTTTTATATAAAAATAAAGGAATCTGACTCCGGGATAGGAGATAGACGCGTTTTAATGGATCAGCCTACTTTGAGCAAAATAAGACAAACTCTTGAAGAGAGAAACACTTTACTCTATTTCAATTATAGTTTGTTATACTATACCGATGCTATACCGTAGTTGTAACAAGGGTTTGGTCGAGACAAGTAAAACAGATTTGTAGTACTAGAGCCAAATGATGATCCGCAACTCGTTTTTGCTCATTTGAGAGTCATACTCAAGCAAGTTCAGTGCGACAAGGTGGGGATTGTGTCTTGGAATCAGAAGTTACTTCGGGTGTCGGATGTTTACAAAGCAATGATGTTTTGAGTTGTGGTGTTATCGCTGGTATTACATTGTCCTGAGGTGTGGTGTTATCGGTGGTATTTCGCCCCCCTTCTTAGCTTTGCGTTCACCCCTGGGAAGCGTATGATTTCCGTGTTGATTGGTGTAGGTAAGTTTTCTTCGGATGTATGAGGAGTCTCCAAATTTTGAAAGATCGGACTGAAGGTGGCTGCTCTTCCTTGATTTCGTCTTCCACTTTCGTATCGTACTTGTTGGTCATATATATATGTGTTTTCGTTACAACATATATTTACTCAAATATTTTTCGGTATATGTTTTGAGATAATGGAGAAAAGACCTATTTTATACAGTGTATATAATGTTACAAGCCCTAAGGTCGCGTAACCAATATATGTGAGAATATTGGTAAGAGCTTCTTTGGCTGAAAATCTTCTTTTCTCATCTCGTAGGTTGTCTAATTGTACGTCAAGTTGATCTTATGTGTTTTCATAATTACTGAAACCTGGAGAAATTATGGAACTGATGGTACAATTTCTTTTAACATATCATCTACTGTTAATTCCACTTCAAACCTATTGTATAATTATGAATTATAATTACGTTGTTCTGCATTTTTTCTCCAACTTTCATTACATGATCTTCATATGTTAACAAGCAAGGTCGATTTGTAGTTCGCATAACGGGACAAATAATTTCTAAAACTTATGGTTCATCACAAAGTGCGCTAAAAGTTGCTGTTTCCTGAGGGATTAGAGTATACTTGTTATACCGTTCCATTGGTATGAATATTAAATAATTTACTTTGAAAATTGCGGCGCTACATTTATCATTGCAACTGAAATTTAAATTGCCATGGTTTATTGGCTGAGATAATTTGCACATTTTCCTTCCGTAGTCTCTCTACAATTTCTTTGGATCGCGCGTAAATCGGTATAAATGTTAGAATCTCATTGTGAAATTACATATTCATGATCAAGTATATGCGTAGTGAAGGCATTGTTATATTTTCTATATATGGGATAGCTCCTAATCTGTTTCCATTCTTGATTGCTAAGCATAGGAATTTTAATTTGATAAAGTATTGTGTCTTGTAAGGTAGTGAGACTTATGCTGCTAATATCGATAACTGCCTGAATGCTTCAAAGTCGAGTTTTTAATAATAGATGTTGAAACTTTGTAAGGTCATTAAAGGTTTCATTGAACATTTCTATTGGTTTCATAGTAGTATCTATGATTCCTTGTTTCCCTAGTATCAGCATAAGCTAAAGGTCATTAGCCTTAATCATTAAATGATTAGCCAATGTGTCGGTTATTAAGAGGTTATGGAGCACATGTTCTCCATTTACGGTACTTGATATTTTGTTATATAATTCGGAAATTATTCGGAAATTTTGTTGAATAGGTGGTGTTCGTGGTTGTCTTTTATGAAACCTTTTATGATAGCTGTTAGATTTTGTACTATGCGCGTTATTGTGTTGGTTTTTGTAAACAGATTGTCAATGTTTTCGTTGATGAGGGTTAAACCGCTTTAACCTATTGCATCAAACAATGATCTGGATATATATCCTATTGCGTTAATGCAACCTGTTTTAGCTATTCTCATGTGTAGTAACGTGTGGAGTATGTTAATCTCCCTAGCGACGTTAATAGTTCTGAGTTTCAAACTATGACATCCTGTTCCTTCGAATATCCTCATATTATGTGAACAAAAATTATGTATGTTAGTATTGAACACGTGTACGGTTTCTAAGTCTGCTTTTAGCTCATCGATTTTGAATACCAAGATCATTCTTATTTCATTACAGTGGGTGTTCGTAGCTCCTAAATCTACTGTTACGGTCTAAGCTTAGTTTATGGGTTCGAGTTAGATATTGGTGGATGTTCCGAGTTTTATAGCCTAGGGTAATAAGGTTTGAGTCGGTTACTATGTACAATAGTAGGTTTGTTATGTATATCAATGGCGTAATTTGGTGTGTAAATGTCCAATATAGTGTAGAGACTCAGCCATTCATTTGAATGATTGATATGTTTATGTCCATTATGTTGGAGTATCTCACATCCTACCGTGCAAAAACTTCCGATTTTTAATACTTTGGCTTGTATTTCTTTACGTTCCGTCATAATTTTGTTCAGAATTCGTTTTGCGTTCTCTAAATATCCTTGATGTCTACGTAACCATAGAGTTATGGGTTCACCTTTCGAAGCGTTAGCTGTGGTGGCTATTGATGAATGTAAATTAGCTTCTCGTCCAAAAGTAAGTTCGGAGGGTGTAATTAGTCCTACAACGTATAGAAGTATTGCATGCCATAGAAATGTGATTTAGATGTTCGTCCCATTCTGCGTCGATTTGCTTAATATTGGTCATAATCGTATCTTTTATTTTTATAGTACTGGGGGTCCATTCTAAGCTACCATTGGATTGAGGATTACGACTTGTGGTCTCTGTAGCGTCCTACGGTATCGAATTCCTTCGATTTCCGAGAACGCTTATCACGCGCCAATTTAATATTGCGTGACTAGTTGAAATAATAAGGATCCAAAATGTGTGTGGTCGAAGAGAGTGTTTATTTAGTGCAAAGTGTAGAATAGTTATATTGGGACGTTAACGGAGTACCGTTTCGAACACGCGATTGTATGAGCAATTTAGATGTTTGAAGGATTGGTGCCGAAGACCAACTGACTCGTCGATTTTGCTGTAAGTCCTGTCTCGTCGTGTTCGGTCCGGAGTTTTGTCTAGTTTAGTTCTGATTGGGTAAAATAGATGTTGGTGGTGGAAAGGTAAAGAGTTTTAATTGGACAGAGGGTGTGACATAAGGACCTTTGGCTAAGGAGTAGGAAACTGTCAAGGAGCCGATTTCTGATGGTCGATGACGTGATTTATAAGTGTCGTCCGTTCGTCGCTTGTTGGGTCTGTCACAAGTGGGTCCCATCTGTCGCGTCTGGTTTCTAGTAAAATACCTAAATTTCGCTTTACCTTTGTACGCTTAATCCGCTAGAACGGCGTTGAGGCACATTGAACCTCCGGAATTGCAGTCGCGGTATAAAATATAAAATAGACCGTTAGGTCTGGCAAAAGTGTAAGCCTTAGAATAAAATTATGTTATAAACACGCTCTCCGGGACGGAACATA
>NW_016918519.1:11562-16830 GCF_001483705.2 Eufriesea mexicana
ACAGCTCCTAATGCGTCATTACTAGCGTCTCCTGTTAATATGAAAGACTTATTAAAGTCTTGGCAATAAAGGACTGGTTGCTCACAAGGCTTGTTTTTTAGAGTGCCGAAAGCATTCTGCTGTTCGTGCGTCCATCTGTGTGGTTCATTCTTTTGAGTTAGTGTGGTTAGGGGTTAAGCTATTTTTCCAAGGCTTCGAATGAATCTTCTATAGTAACCGCTTAATCCTAATCATCTTTTAATTATCGTTACTGTGTTAGGAATCGGATAGACTTGGATAGTCTTTAGTTTTTCCGGACTTTGTCTGATTCCTTCAGGGGTTACGAGGTGACAAAAGTATTCAAGCTCAGGCTTTAGAAACACACATTTTTCGGCTTGCGACTTTAAACTAGTTTCCTTGAGCCCTTGGAACATTATTGCAAGGTTCTGATTGTGTTCTTCTAAAGTGCTGCCAGAAACTATTATGTCATCCAAGTAAACGAACCAATCTTTATTCATTAGGCCGCGTAATGCTTTATCTATCATTCGTTGAAACGTGGCTAGCGCATTTTTCAATCCAAAAGGCAGGCGTCTGTACTGAAAATGTCGGTCAGTCGTACTAATGCCGTGTATTCCTTATGGTTGGGAACCTCTGGAATTTGATGGAATCCTGAGGATAAGTCAAGGGCACTAAAGGATTTTGCATTGCCTAGATGGATAAGGATATTGTCGGAATTTGGAAGGGGATAAGCTTTCTGGTCAGTTGTCTCGCATACTTTTCTGATATCTATAACTGTTCTCCATTTCTGTTTAGCGGAATCATCGAGTTTCCTCGGAACCACCAAGTACGTTGAATGGTAAGTCGGAGCACTCGATGGATTCTATAACTAACTTTCCCAGTGCTTGTCGCTTTATTTCCAATTTATGACATTCTGGTGGTCTATAGGATTTTATGTTGATGGGTCTGTCCGTTTTAACAAAGATGCTATGTTCAGTTAAGTTGGTACAAGGTGAAGTATCACTGTCGATACTTAGTCGAAAATTTTGTGGTAACTACGCATGATTTTAGTTAATTGTTCTCTAACGTCTTCTTCGATATGATTTAAACGCAATTTTCGTAAAATTCCTTGATTTCCAGTTTTGTGGTTTTTCTCTTTGTCAATATCTTTGTAAACAAATTCAATTTGTTGCCTACCATCCTTAATAAAATGCAACTTAGTGGGTTCATCGTTGAGAGTAATGATGTGCTCTATTTCTTTTCCTGGCGGTACTGGTGGGTGTGGACTGTAAGTCAAATTCAAATGTGTTTTATTTCAGTTTACCGCCGGATGGTGTGTAGGAACACCTTTGCAGGAAAGTTGAACATTTATGCCGTCTTCGATAAGTGGGAATCATCATCTACTAATAGGAAAATATGTCTAATGGTATTAGTGCGTGTGAATGTTAGTATATCGTCACCTTTGTGTATCTGCAAGCTGATTTGCATTCTTCTTGGCTCGGGTATCTATAATAATTTTGTAACCGATCTTCGTTTAATGGTGTTTGCTCCTGCTCCGGCGTCGACAAGTTATTTTCCCGTTCTTCTTGTTGCGGGGAATTTAGTGAAAATATGTTGAAGTTCTCCTGGACAGTAATGAACTCTTGTTGGTGGAGACCTGCCCCTGGGTCCTCTCCAGGCTACGAATCCTCGGAGGCGGAACTTTTCCATGTTGTGGACTGAGAAATTTGATCGCCTGAACAGACAACTCTGTGTGTTACCATGTCCAATTTTTTCGCAATGTTCGCATTGTTTTATTGGATTAGATGGTTTGCGTAAGTGGTCTACTACAAGACTTGGGTTCTTAATTGCGTGTCTGGGAGAGAATTTATTCGGGATAGCTGTGGATTTACGGAAGGCTTGTTGTCTCCCTTCTGTTTCCATTAACCACGGTCCAAGGTTAATTGCTTCGTGCTGTGCTGTGCTAAGAGTCTTTGGTTTCATCGGGAGTATAAGTTGAGCAAGTTCCTTCTCCGTATTTAGTGTATTGAACCTGACTGCTTCTTCAGTTTCTCCCACCAGCGATAGGTTTCTGGCTGCCGGGTTGGGATGTTTAGCTTGGACGGCATATTCGAGTTCAGATAATGCTCGCTTAATCATGATGCGAGCTTTGGATGTTCTCGTTTACGCCTAGGTGTACTTTCCACATCCGTGCTCTGCTTCCACTGACCGTAGTTGGCGTGGATAGTTGTCTGCGAAGAGCAGTGTAGAAGTCTCCAAACGTTGAAATTTGACAATTCGGATAGCTTGTTTTGCGTGATCTATAATTTTTTCGGTAATTGCCAGCCTTATGAAACGTAAATAACTGTTTGCTCGCTTTCCTGCAAAACTTATGCTTCCGTTAAATTCTTCGACTCCTAGGCCGTCTGCTCCATTCAATGTTTCAACGCTGCGGTGATATTTCCTTGGTACCATGAGCTGAAATCCTGAGTTAGCGTTTGGTATTGCCGTACGTTGCTCCGCTGGTAGCTTGGTTGGTTCATTCCAGTTTGGTGTCCCGCAATGTCAGTGACGTCTTACTTGTCGTTACTGAGCACAGACTCTGCATTAATGACAATAGTGCGTGTTGCTATGTTGAGAAATGAAGTCGGATTTCGTAATTATCTTTGCTGCTCGATATGGCGTTCATCCATTTTAGTAATAGTAGTGTTAATATCTTCTTTAAATTTACGATGTACTTCAGTCATTCGAATCACACGATCACTTGACCCGACTGAGTTCTCTTGCAACACACTAATTTGCTTCAATACGGTGGCTTGAACTGAGTTAATTTTCTCTAAGCTTTCGATAATGCTACCTTCTTGTGATTTAAACATTGTTACTTTAGTTGCACTTATTTTAGTTTTGTTGTCTGGTAGGTTATGCCGGTGCATTCCTCGATGGTGTTGCATACGTATTCCCAAACCGTCAAGTTTCCGTACGTTCTGAACGTTTGTTTCACTAGAGGTAATTCACACGATGTGGATCCTGGCGGGATCGCCAATTTAATCACGGAACTATAAGGGGTTTTGTATAAAAATGGAGAAGTCTGTGTCCAGGAAGGAAGATAGACGTATTTTAATGAATCAGCCTATTTTGACTAAAATAAAAGAAACCCTTAGAGGAACAAACGTATTGCTCTATTTCAATTATATGTTATTCTATTATACCGAATTTATACCCCAGTAGTAACAAGGGTTTGGTCTGAAGACGTGAAACGGATTTGTAGTGTCATAGCTAACTGAAAATCGACAACTGGTTTTGGTTTATTTCAGAGTGAAATTAATACACGTTCAGTATGACTTGGTGAGGATTGAGTCTTAGAATCAGAAGTTATTTCGGCTGTCGTATGTTTACAAGACAATATTTTCTTGGGGTGCGGTGTCATCGGTGGTATTACATTGTCTTGATGTGTGGTGTTATCAGTGGTATTACATTCCCTTGTTGTGTGGTGTTGTCGGTGGTACTACAAGGTATTAAATATTGACGTGACAATACAGTATACAGCCAATACAACTGTATTGCAGCCGTTGAATAAGACCGTTCACTGGTGATTTAGATTCCACAGTAGGACCAGAATAATTAATGTATGAATCACTTAAGGATAGAGAAATATGCAATTCCCAGGACGGTAGTTTGTACACTCGTCAATGGAACACTGTAGGCATTGGACCAATTTACTCACTGATGTTGAAAATTCCAAAGCTAGTCTACAGTAATCAATGCATTTTACGGTCATGGCCAGGGATATTTACAGTTTGCAGTACTGTACACTGTACGTCCATCAACAGATCATTCTATCCCCTAGATTAACATGTTCAATGATGATTTAGTACTCATTGCAAATATAGAATGTCAAAAGACAGACCCATTAACGCTCCAGTCATTAACAATTGTGGAAACAGTAAGGAATGCAGAAATCGTCACATTCCTTTGGGCCTTGGACTAATTTGCTCACTGGTAACTTATGTCTAACAGCAATTCTAGAATAATCATAGGGTAGTACCGTTATGGCTAGAGACATTCGCAATTGGTAGTACGATATTTGATACATTGACGAACGGAGCACTGCAGCCATTGTATTAATTCATTCACTGACGATTTGTGTACCATTGAAATTGTAAAACGGCGTGGGAATAACCCATTATCGCTCGATACATTAACTACTGACGAAAGAGTATTGAGTACAGCCATCATCACAGCACCTTTGCCGTTGAAATAGTTTGTTCGCATATAACATATGCTTAACAGCAATTGTACAATAATTTATGTATAGTACGTCTATGGCCGCAGATAATTACAATTGAGAGTACGGTACTAAGAACGTCCAGCAACGTGGCACTGCTGCTGTTGGATTAGTCTACTCAGTCACGATATAACTTGCACTTTAGGTTTAGAATAATCAATGCATACATCGGTTATGTTTAGAGATATTGAAATTTCACAGTGCTTTAGTTGCTACATTCACCAGCAGAGATCCATAGCCATTGGATTAATACCTTCAGTGAAGATTTGCATTTCATTGCAATTATCGAATTACGAGAGGCTGACCCAATGCTCTTCCAAACATTAACAATTAACGAAACAGTACTCAGTGCAACCATCATCGCACTACATTAGCCGTTGGACTAATTAGTTCACTGAAGGATTAAATTCAGCAGCAATTCTAGAGTAACCATTTTATGGTGAGGTTACGGCTAGAAATATTTGCAATCGTCTGTGCGCTTCTCAGTACGTCTAAAAATAGAGCACTGTAGCCGTTGGATTAATCTGTTTTGTGATGTCTTATGTTCTGTTGCAATTCTAGAAGGACAAATGTCTGACCCATCGACGCTGTAGATATTCACATGTGAGGAAGCAGCAGTGAGAACTGCTATCATCACCTTACAGTAGCCGCTGGACTAAATTGTTCACTGTTGATGTAAATTCCAAGGAAAGCCCAGATTTATCAATGAATGGTACGGTTACGGCTAGAGGTATATACAATTTAGTGTACAGTTTTCAGTACGTCCACCTATGGGGCACGCCAGCCGTTGGATTGAGCTGTTCAGTGATGATGCATATACTATAACATTCCTAGAATGACAATAGACACGGAGATTGCCGCTCTTGGTATAAGCAACTGACGTCACAGCACTGAGTAAAGGCATCATCCCAGAACTATTGCAGTTGGGTTAACCATTTCACTGATGACATAAATTCTTCAGTTGATTTAGAGTAATCACAGTGTACATAATTTATGGCAAGGGATAATTACAATTCCGAACAAGATAG
>NW_016918520.1:0-621 GCF_001483705.2 Eufriesea mexicana
GTAGAGCAATGTGGAACGCAGAAATCCACCGAAGAGCAGTGTATAGCACAAAAGTCAATGCTAACCTATTCAAACTTATCGAAGTGTAACATATACAAACGCAAAAGATATCTACATTTATAGCCACAACCGCAACAGCTAGTCTGCCCGGTGTCAAGCGGATTATGGTAGGGCACAGTAGGGCGCTGAAATCTAAGGAAGAGCAGTGTATAGCACAAAAGTTAAAACTACCCTATCCTAACGTAACAAAACGTAACCTAACCAAACGCAGCCTAATCACATCTGACGTGCAGAGACAACAAATCCTGACATCCCCAGACGCAAGTAGAGCATATTAGTGCATAGTTGAGATTTGATTAGCAGAGTGCAGCACAACAGTCAAAGAAACCCTACCCTATGCTGTCCAAACGTAACATAAGCAGACGTAACGTATACACAACCTGACGTGCCACGACCGCTACTGCTGGCCTCACGAGAGCTATGCAGAGTATAGCAGAGCCCAGTAGAGCGCAGAAATCGGCCGAATGTATGGCACAAGAATCAAAGCTATCTAAATCGCAACCAAACCTAACCAAACCTAGCATAACCAAGCCGAGCATAGCTCTACGCAAATTGCAGTGG
>NW_016918521.1:0-485 GCF_001483705.2 Eufriesea mexicana
TTCCTCCTTATTTATGCAAGAAACCTAGCTCACCACGATAATAGTCGAAAATGTACATAAAATTGAATTTTCCAGTAAGATTGTCTAGCATTGCAATGGCTATAGCATGCCAATAAAACATTTCCTCCTTATGTATGCTACAAAATTACCTCACCATGATGTCAGTCGAATATGTCAATAAAATTGAATTTTCCCGTCAGATTCTATAGAATTGGAATGGCTATAGCATGCCAATAGAATCTTTCCTCCTTATTTATGCAACAAAATTAGCTCACCACGATATTAATCGAAAATGTCCATAAAATTGAATTTTCCAGTTAGAGTCTATAGTACTGAAATAGCTATAGCGTGCCCATGGAATCTTTATTCCCTATTTATGCAACAAAATTACCTCACCATGATGTCAGTCGAATATGTCAACAAAATTGAATTTTCCCGTCAGATTCTATAGAATTGGAATGGATATAGCATGCCAATAGAATCTT
>NW_016918522.1:0-982 GCF_001483705.2 Eufriesea mexicana
TGCAATTCGGTGGATTACTGCGCTCCACTGTGCTCTACTGTATTCCGCTTGCCTCTGGGAAGGGCAGGAACAGTGGTCTCGGCGCTTCAGGATGGGATATGTTACGATTGGTTATGTTATGTTTGGCCAGGGTAGGATAGGGCAGCATTGACTTCTAGGCTGTACACCGCTATACGGTAGATTTCTTCGCCCTACTGTGCCCTGTCGTTTTCTGCTTCGCCCTTGGAGACCAGCAATTGCGGTGGTGGCACGTTCGGTTGAATTGCGATACCCTTGGCTTGGTTGGGGTAGGCTAAGTTTGGTTAGGATGGCTTCGA
The DNA here is from genome assembly GCF_001483705.2 of Eufriesea mexicana. Taxonomy (NCBI): domain Eukaryota; kingdom Metazoa; phylum Arthropoda; class Insecta; order Hymenoptera; family Apidae; genus Eufriesea; species Eufriesea mexicana. Next base: position 318 of record NW_016918522.1, read on the forward strand.
CGTCTGCGCTATACAGTGCTATTCGCTAGGATACTACGCTCTACCGTGCTCTGGAATACTGTGCTTGGCTACGGTGAGGCCAGCAGTAGTGCTCTCTGCAGGTTAGGCTGAGATACGTTGCGTCTGGTTAAGTTAGGGTTGGTTGAGTTTGGTTAGGATAGCTTTGACTTTTGTTCTCTACACTGCTATGCGGTGGATCTCAGCGCTCTACTGTGCTCTAGCATGTTCAGCTTGGCTCTGGGCAGGCTTGCTATCGTAGTCTCTGCACGTTATGTTCAGCTAGTCTACGGTTGACTATGTTACGTTTGGTCAGGTTAGGATCGGATAGCTTTGTCTTTTGTGCTATACACGGCTATTCGGTGGATTCCTGTGTTCTACATTGCTCTACTGTAATCTGTTCGACACTCTGGTAGCCGGCAGTATTGTCTACCGCACGTTAGGCTGTGTTATGATACATTTGGTTATTTTACGGTTGGCTACGTTAGGATAGTATGGCTATGACTTTTGTGCTATACAATGCTATTCGGCAGAACCCTGCGCTCTAGATTTCACCACTATACTATGCTCGACCACCGGCAGGCCCGCAGTAGTGGCCGCCGCACGTTATGTTGAATTCGATTACGTTTGATTGGGCTAGATTACGTTGCGTTACGTTAGAATGCCTT
>NW_016918523.1:0-854 GCF_001483705.2 Eufriesea mexicana
TCAACGGTGAGGGCAGGGTTTTTCCAAGCCGCGTGTCCAACACCTACGCACGCGTTCCCCTGCAGCGGCGACGCTAGAAAGTACTATAACATCTTTTTCGCGGAGCCGTTATAAGGCATTAGCTCGAGGCACGGCGCGGTCGCCAGTTGGCGGGCCCCGGTAACGCGCACAATACTTGATCTGTTAGGTCAGGACAACTATTGCTTCTTAAGCTTCTCGGCGCCTTTGCGCTGCTTTGCCGTACCTGATCCATTTCGGATATAGCGGCAGATGTTGGGTGCGAATTTAGATCATCATCATACCAAGAAAAAGAACAGGCCCAACCAGCGGAGGAAGTCAACCCGCACAGGACCCTAGTAGGTTTAGGAGATCGCCCGGGAAGATACCCGCATTGGCGCATTTCTCTTGGGCCACTTCAGGTCTGGCATGGATATGAGATCCAACCGAAGGTCTCCATGGACCGTTGCCACTCCCTCTTTCGCATCCAGTGGCATGCGCGAACGCATGGGACACCACCCACTGGATCCCGAGGGCACCAACGAGGAGGCGAGGTAAGTGGACTTGCCGGTTCGGGCCCTACAACTTCACCGAAGTCTCCCGCACTGCGTAGCGCGGCTTTGCAGCTGTAGGGATCGTCAGTTCCATCGCGGTTTCTGGCGGACACCTTACACCAGAATCGTCCCCAGCTTCTGCCCTCCGTGTTAGGTCAGGACAGGTTAAGTTAGGATTTGACAGGGGCGTGGTGTTGTTGGCGGTCGGTGTGTATTTCGCAAACGCCTTCAACACCCTGTCCTGGGCCGCCATCGGGTGTGCCCTGTTGTTCCACAGGGTTTCCCAATACATGATGGCTGTGA
>NW_016918524.1:0-522 GCF_001483705.2 Eufriesea mexicana
TGCTATAACAGATTATAGATTTCGAATAGACCTATTCTCCGGCAACTTGATGTCTGTACTTGCCATTAGATTGAGGGCGTTGGGCGACCTAATCGCCAAGCTGTGGCAGCTTATAGATTTTGAATAGACCTATGCTCTGGCAAGTAGAGCACTGTACATGCCATTGGATTGAAGGCGTTAGGCGATATATTCACCAAGCGCTAGCAGGTTACAGATTTTGAATAGGCCAATTCTCTGGCAAGTAGATGGCTGTACTTGCCACTGGAATGAAGGCGTTAGACGATATATTCACTAAGATATTAATGTTACAGGTTCTGACTAGACCGATTCTCTGGAAACTAGGTGGCTGTACTTGACATTGGATTGAAGGCTTTAGGCGATCTACTCACCAGGCTATAGCAGATTATAGATTTTCAATCTACCTATTGTTTGGCAAGTAGGTGGCTGTACTTGCCATTGGATTGAAGGCGTTACGCGATCTAATCACGAAGCTATGGCAGCTTTTAGATTCTGATTAGACTC
>NW_016918525.1:0-1170 GCF_001483705.2 Eufriesea mexicana
GTACATCCATACATTCGTACATCAATACATCCATACATCCATACATCCATACATCCATACGTATAACTATACATACATCCATACATGCATCCATCCATACATCCATACATCCATCCATAAATCCATTCATCCACCCATCAATAAATCCATCCAACCATAGATCCATCCATCCATACATACATCCGCACATACATCCATCCATACGTCCACCCTTAGATACATTCATCCATCCATACATACACCAATCCATACGTCCATCGATCCATACATCTATCCATTCATACATCAATCCACCAATCCATCCATCCGTCCATACATCGATACATACATCAATACGTCCATCCATTCATTCATCCATACAACCATCCATACATAAATCCATCCGTCCATACCTCAATCCATCCATACATCCATTCTTCCGGACATCCATTCTTCCGTACATCCATTCATCCGTACACACGTCCATCCATACATCCAACCATTCATACGTCCATCAATCCATACATCCACCCATCCATACAGCCATCCTTCCATACATCCATCCATCCATACTAGCACTCACCCATACATCCATCGATCCATACATCCATCCACTCATACATCCATCCATCCTCACATCCATACAATTATAGATCCAAACATGCATTCTTCCGTACATCCGTCCGTCCATAGCTCAATCCATCCATACATCCATCCATCCATTCAACCATTCATCCATACATACATCCATCCATACATCCACCTTTACATACACCCATCCATCCATACATACACATCCATACATACATCGAACCATACATCCATCCATCCATACAAGTACCCACTCATACACGCATCGATACATACATCTATCCATCCATACATCCATCAATCCATACATTAATACAGCCACACATCCACAAATCCATCCATCCATACAACCATACAACCATACATACATCCATACATACATCCATACATACATCCATACATACATCCAACCATACATACATCCACTGATACATCCAGCCATCCATACATCCAAACAGGTATACATCCGTACATCCATACATCCGTACATCCATACATTCGTACATCCATGCATTCGTACATCCATACAAACATACATCCATACATACATCTATACATCCATACATCCATACGCCCATCCATACATTCATGCATCCGTTC
>NW_016918525.1:2326-2810 GCF_001483705.2 Eufriesea mexicana
TCCATACATCCATACATCCATACATCCATACATCCATACATACTTACATCCATACATTCATACATACATACATCCATACATGCATGCATCCAACCATCCATACCTCAATCCATCCATACATCCATTCATCCGGACATACATTCATCCGTACATTCATCCTGCCATACCACCACCCATTCATACATCCATTGATACATACATATATCCGCCCAAACATCCATCCATCCATACATCCATACGTCCACACAGCCATACACCCATAAATCCTTCCATTCGTACGTCTATCGTTCGATACATCCATCCACCCATACATCGATCCATCCATACATCCATACATTCATACATCAATAAAGCCATAAGTCCATCCACCCATACCTCTGTCCATCCATTCTTCCACCATTCCATACATCCATACATATATACATCCATTCATTCATACATACGTACATCCGTCCATCCACACCGCAACCCACCAATACATCCA
>NW_016918525.1:2950-3211 GCF_001483705.2 Eufriesea mexicana
TCCATACATCTATCCATCCATACATCCATCCATCCATACTTTGATTCATTCACACATACATAAATCCATCCATCCATACATCCATACAACCATATATACATCCATTCATAATTCCATACATACATCCATACATACGTCCATCCATACATATATCCACCCATACATCCAGGCATCCATACATACATACTTATATAGATAAATACATCCATACATCCGTACATGCATACATTCGTACATTCACACGTACATACATCCATACAT
>NW_016918526.1:0-1230 GCF_001483705.2 Eufriesea mexicana
GAGCGTAGAAACCCTTCAAATAGCAGCGTATTGCACAAAAATCAAAGCGATCCCAACCAAACAAAGCCAAACAAAGCCTAACGAAGCGTAACATGATTCAACCCAACGTGCCGCGACCACCATACCTGGTGTCCCCAGAGACAAGCAGTGCGTGATAGCGCACAGTACCGCGCACAAGTCCAGAGAATAGCAGTGCGTAGCACAAAAGTCAAAGCTATCCCAAACTAACCAAACATAACGTAACCTAACCAAACGCAATCGATCACAACCTAACGTGCGGCGGCCACTATTGCTGGCCTTCCGAGAGTCGAGCAGAGTATAGTGGGGCAATGTAGAGCACAGAAATCAACATCATAGGAGTGTACAGCATAAAAGTGAAAGTAATCCTATCGTAACATAAACGCATGTTACCTAATTGAACGCAGCCTAACTCAACCTAACGTGCCGCGGCCAATATTTCTGGTATCCTCTGCGCCATTCAGAGCATATTAGAGCACAGTAGATTGCAGGAATCCACAGAATGGCAGTGTACGGCACAAAAGTCAAAGCTATCCTATCCTTACTTAACCAAACGTAGCATAAGCGGACGTAACGTAACCCAGCGTGAAGTGCCACGACCGCTATTGCTGGCCTCACGGGTGCTAAGCAGAGTAAAGCAGAGCAATGAAGAACGCTGATGTTGTCCGAATACTAGCCTACAGCACAAAAGTCAGTGACATCCTAACCATATCTAGCCAAACCAAACCTAACCGAACGCAACATAACTCAGCATAAACAAACGCAACATAAATCGGCATAACGTGTCGAGAGAATTGGTCCTGGCGTCCACAGAGTTAAGCAGAACATACTAGAGAACAACAGAGAGCAGAAATGCATCGAAAAACTGTTTATACCACGAAAGTCTAAGCTATACATACCTAACCCAAGCTAACGTACCCTAACCGAACGTTGCCTAACTCGAATTGACGCGCCGAGACAACTATTACTGGCATACACAGAGTCGAACAGAGTGTAGTTGAGCACACTAGAGTGAAGAAACACACCAAATAGCAAAGTATACCGCAAAAGTCAGTGATACCCTAACCTAACCAAACATAGACTAACTAAGCCTAACGAGCCGAGCCATCTACTGCTGGCCTCCCCAGAGCCAAGCAGATGATATTAGAACACGGTAGATCAGAGAAATCTACCGAAAAGCAGTGTGCTGCATAAGAGTCATAGGTAACCTGT
>NW_016918527.1:0-607 GCF_001483705.2 Eufriesea mexicana
TCAACTAATATCGTGGTGAGCTATCTTTCTTGCGTAGATAAGGCGGAAAGATTCTAATGGCGTTCTATTGGCATTGCAATGCTATAGAATTTTGCTGGAAAATACAATTTTATTGTCATTTTCAGCTAATATCGTGGTGAGCTCTCTTCCATCCCTAAGTAAGGAGGTAAGATCTTTCTGGCGTGCTATATCCATTGAAATGGAATGGAATGTGCGTGGCAGTCTCGATTTCATCGACATTTTCAACTGATATCGTTGTGTGCTATATTTCTTGCGTAGATAAGGCGGAAAGATTCTGTTGGCATGCTATAGGCATTGCAATGCTATAGAATCTTACTGGACAATTCAATTTTATTGTCATTTTCTGCTAATATCGTGGTGAGCTATCTTCCTTCCCTAAGTAAGGAAGAAAGATGCTTCTGGAGTGCTATAGCCATTGCAATGCATTAGAATCTGGTTGGAAAGATCAATTTTATAGACATTTTCGGCTAATATCGTGTTAAGTTAACTTTCTCGCATAGATACGAAGGAAAGATTCTATTGGCGTGCTATAGGCTTTGGAATGCTGTAGAACCTGGCTGGAAAATTCAATTTTATTGACTTTTAC
>NW_016918527.1:840-1549 GCF_001483705.2 Eufriesea mexicana
ATTCAATTTTATTTACATTTTCGACTAATATCGCGGTTAGCTATTTGTCTAGCGTAAATAAGACGGAAAGATACATTTTGCGTGCTACGGCCTTTGCAATGCTATAGAATCTGGCTGGAAAGTTCAATTTTATTGACAGTTTCGACTAGTATCGTGGTGAGCTACCTTTCTTGTCTAAATAAGCAGGGTAGATTCTATTGGCGTGCTATAGACATTGCAATGATATTGAATGTGGTTGGAAAATTCAATTTTATTGACATTTTCGATTAATATCCTGGTGAGCTAACTTTCTTGCATAAATAATTGGGAAAGATACATTTGGCGTGCTACGGCCTTTGCAATGCTATAGAATCTGGCTGGAAAGTTCAATTTTATTGACAGTTACGAATCTTAACGTGGTGAGCTATCTTTTTTGCATTAATAAGGAGGAGAGGTTCTACTGGCGTGCTATAGGCTTCGCAGTGCTATAGAATCGTCCTAGAAAATTCAATTTCATTGTCATTTTCGACTAATATCGTGGTGAGCTATCTTCCTCGCATAAGTAAGGAGGAGAGATCCCTTTGGAGTACTATAGCAATTGAAATGCCGTTGAATCTTGCTGGAAAGTTCAATTTTATTGACATTCTTTACTAATATCATGGAGAGTTAACCTTCTTGCATAAATAAGGTGGAAATAATGTGGAATCTTTTGGCGTGCTATAGCCATTGC
>NW_016918528.1:0-1178 GCF_001483705.2 Eufriesea mexicana
CAAACCTAACCCAACCGGGTCTAACCAAACGAAACATAACTCAAACCATCGCGAGACGACCACTATCGTTGGCCACCCCAGAGTCGAGCAGAGCATAGTAGAGCATAGTAGAGCGCAGAAAGCCAACGAATAATAGCCAATGTCAAGAAAGTCAGAGCTATCCTAACCGGGCCCAAACAAACGAAACCTAACGAAACGTAACCTAACTGAACCCACCGTGTCGAGACCACTATTGCTGGGACTAACCATATGCAACATGACTCAACCTGATGTGCCGCGACCACAGTTTCTGGCCTCCTCAGGGTCGAGCGGAGTATAGTAGAGCAGTGTAGAGCGCAAATAGCCACCAAATTGCTGCGTATAACACAAAAGTTTAATATGTTCTAACCTAACCCGACCGAACCTAGCATGACCAAACGTGGAGTAAATAAATCTGACGAGACGAGACCACCATTTTTGGCCTACCCTATGCTAAGCAGATCATACTGGAGCACAGTAGAGCGCAGTAGTCCACCGAATATCCGTGTATAGCACAACAGTCATAGTCATCCTCTCCTAACCTAACCAATCGTAGCATTGCCAAACGCAACCAAGCTCAACCTAGCGTGCCGCCACCTAAATTGCTGTCCTCCCCTGGGACAAGCAGATCCTATCAGAGCAACGCAGAGGGCAGATATCGGCAGAATAGCATTGCTTAGCACAAAAGTGGAAGCTACTCTAATCAAACCTAACCTAGCCTTGTCAAGCCAAGCGTAACATAACTCAAACAAGCGTGTCCGCACCACTATTGCTGGCCACCAGGGGTCGAACAGAGTACAGTGTAGCACAAAAGTTTAAGCTACCCTATCCCAACCTAACCTAACATAACCTAATCAAGCTTAACCTAACCTCACCTAACCGAGCGTTACATAACTCACAATAAAGAGCAGCGACCATAATTGCTGGCCTTCACAGATTCGAGCATAGTAGTGTTGGGCAAAGTAGAGCGCTGAAATCAGCCGAATAGCAGTGTATAACGAGAAAGTCGAACCTATTCAGACATAACCCAAACCAACATTACCTGTCCAAGCGTAGCCTAAATAAAACTAACGTGCCAGGACCACTACTGGCTTCATCGCCGGAGCCATGGAGAGCATATTAGAGCTCAGTGGAGCGCAGAAGACCGCCGAATATCAGTG
>NW_016918528.1:1255-2321 GCF_001483705.2 Eufriesea mexicana
TCGACCAGATAGCAGAGTATAGCAAAAATTTCGAAGCAATCCCGACCAAAACCAAACAAACCTGCCCGAACCAAGCTGAACGTAATTAAATGTAACCTGACGCGACAGCTGTTCCTGGCGTCCTCAGACGCAAACAGATTGTGATAGCGAACAGTAGAGCGCTGAGGTCCGTCGAACAGCAATGTGTAGCTCAAAAGTCATAGATTTCCCTAACCGATCGAAGGCCAACGAAGCCTAACGTAATACAACTCGACCTGACGAGACGCGACCACTATTGCTGGCCACCCCAGTGACATGCAGAACATATTACAGTGGGTGGTGCGCAGAAATCCTAGCGATCGCTGTGTATAGCAGAAAAGTCAAAGCAATCCAAACCTAGCCCGAGGCAACTAAACATTGCCAAGCGAAGCCTGACTCAACATAACTTGCGGCGACCACTATTGCAGGCCCCCCTGGGCCAAGCAGCATATAAGAAATCACAGTAGAGCGCAGGAGTATTCCGCGAAAGACAATGCTATCCACGCCCAGCACAAAGAAACGTAACCAAGCCAATTTTAGCCTAACTAAACCTAACGAGACGAGTCCAGCATCGCTTTCCTCCACACCGCCAAGCAGTACATATTAGTGGAGCCCAGAGCGCGGAAGTCCATAGAACAGCAATGTATAGCAGAAGTGTCAAAGCTACCCTAACCTATCCCAGACTTGCCTAACTTAACCAAGCGTAACCCAACAAAGCATAGCGTGCCGAGACCATTATTGGTGGCCTCCCCACAGCCACGCGGAGCCTAATATAGCAGAGTAGAGTGCAGAAATTGACCGCCTTACAGTTTACAGCTCAAAATTCGAAGCTGTCCTAGCCTAACCTAACCAAGGATAGGATAGCCTATCGTAACCTAACACCACATAACCGCCCTAAACCTCAATTCCTGACCTCCCCAGAGCCAGGCAGAATATACTTCAGCACAGCAGATCACAGAAATCCGCCGCGTTGCATTGTAAAGCGCAGAAGTAAGGATAACCTAGCTCAACCTGACCTAACCTAAGCCACTCGAACGTAGCATAACTC
>NW_016918529.1:0-1377 GCF_001483705.2 Eufriesea mexicana
GTTCCATGCAGCCATACATACATACATACGCAAATTCGTACATACAGCAATACATACATCCATACAGACACCCATACATACATCCATCCATACATACATACATACACCGCCACATACATCCATACATACCCTATACATACATCCTTACATACATCGATACATACATCCATATAAACATCCATGCATACATCCATACATACATCCATCCATCCATACTCCCATACATCCATACATCCATCGAACCATACATCCATACAACAGTCCATCCATCCACACATCCATACGTCCATACATACATCAATACATATATCCGTACGTACACAGGCACATTCTGCCATACATACATCCATACACACATCCTTCCACACATCCATCCATACATCCACACATACATCCATAAAAATATCCATACACACTTCCATACAAGCATACATTCATGCATCCATACATCTGTACATCAATATATCCATCAATCCATATATCCTGCCAACTACACCTCCGTCCATCAATACATCCATCCATCCATACACCCATACATCCATACATCCATACATACATACATCCTTACATATATACATCCGTACATCCATTCATCCGTAAGTCCATACATTCGTACGACCATACATACATACAACCATATATCCATCCATCCATACATCCATACATCCACACATCCATAAATCCATCCACCCATACATCCATCCATCCATATATACAACCATACATCGATCCATCCATACATCCGTCCATTCGTTCATCCAACCATCCATACATCCATACATATATACATCCATACATCCATACATCCGTATCATCCGCTCATTCGTACATACATACATACATACATACATCCATCCACATATACATCCACCCATCCATACATCCGGCGATCCATACATCCATTCAACAATCCATCCATCCACCTATCCATACATCCATACATACATCATTACACATATCGATACATACACATGTACATTCGTGCATACATACATCCATACACACATCTTACCACTCACCCATCTATACATCCATCCATACGTCCATACAAACATGCATAGATACATCCATACAAGCATACAAACATGCATCCACACATCTGTACACCAATACGTCCATTTATCCATTTATCCTGCAAACTATATATTACCAGCCATACATCCATCCATCCATACACCCATACACCCATACATCCATACAACCATACATATATACATCCTTTCATCCATTTACCCGTACATCCATACATTCGTATATCCATAAATCCATTCATCCACACATCCATAAATCCATCCATCCATACATCCATCCAACCATACATACATCCATACATCCATCCATACATACATCCATACATCCATACATCCATACATCCAT
>NW_016918530.1:0-804 GCF_001483705.2 Eufriesea mexicana
ATGTATGGATGGGTGCTTGCATGGATTGATGGTTGTATGGTTCGATGTATGTACGGATGGGTGTATATATGAATGGATGGATGTATGGCAAGGTGGATGTATGGATTGATGTATGTATGACTGTATGGATGTATGGATGGATGGATGTACGGATGGATTGATGTACGAATGAATGGATGTACGGATTTATACACGTATGGATGTATGTATGTATGAGTGTATGGACGTGTACGTGTATGGATGGATGTATGTATGGGTGGATATATGTGTGGATGGCAGGATGTATGGGTGGATGTGTTGATGTACATATGAATGGATGCATGAGTGTAAGGATGTTTGGATGTATGTAGGGATGTTTGTGCTGATGTATGTATGGATGTACGGATGGATGGATGGTTTGTTGGATGGATGTGCGGATGATACGGATGTATGGATGTATGGATGTATATATGAATGGATGTATGGGCGGATGGATCAACGGTTGGATAGATGTATGGATGGATGGATGTATGGATGTATATATGGTTGTATGTATGGGTGTATGGATGTATGTATGTATGGATGCATGGATGTACGGATGGATGGATGGATGGAGGGATGGTTGTATGTATTGATGAATGGTTGTGTGGATGGATGCATGTATGGATGGATTGAGTTATGGATGGACGGATGTACGGATGTATTGATGTATGTATGTATATATGTATGGATGTATGGGTGAATGGGTGGGTGGATGTATGGATGGTTGTATGTGTGGATGGCAGGATATATGGAAGGATGGATGTATTGATGTACAGATGTATG
>NW_016918531.1:0-1080 GCF_001483705.2 Eufriesea mexicana
ATGTATAGATGAATGGATGGGTTGGTGGATGGACGTATGTATGGATGGATGTATGGATCGATGCACGCATGTATGGATGGTTGTATGGATGTATGTACGTATGTATGTATGGATATATCTATGGATGTATGTATGGACGTGTGTATGGATGTATGTTTGGATGTATGGATGGATGTATGAATGGATGTGTGTATGGGTTTGTGTATGTATGTATGGATGTAGGCATGGATGTATAATGTATGGGTGGATGTATGGATGAATGGATGTACGTATTGATGTATGTATGGATGTATAGATGATGGGATGTACGTATTGATGTATGTATGGTTGTATGTATGGATGGATGTATCGATGGATGGAAGTACGGATTGATGGATTTATGGATACATGGATGTGTGGATGTATGGATGTATGTATGGATGATTGTATGTATGGATGAACGTATGGATGCACGCATAGATATATGTATGGATGTATGGACAGATGGAAGTATGGATGGACGTATGTATGGATGGATGCATTTATGGAAGTATGAATGAATGGGTGGATGTATGGGTGGATGGGTGGATGTATGGGTGGATCTATTTATGTTTGGATTTATGTGTAGATGGATGGATATATGGATGGATGGATGTTTGGGTTGACAGATAAATGGGTGCGCGAATGTATGGCCGGATGAGTGTTTGGATGGTCGGATGTGAGGGTGGATTGAGGCATGGATTGACGGATGCACGGTCGTGTGGATATATGGATGTATATATGCAAGAATGTATGGATGGATGGAGGTATCGATGTTTGGCAGTACGGATGCTAATATTTATGTATGTATGGATGTGAGGATGTAAAGATGTGTGGATGGATGGATGTTTAGATGGATGCATGTACGGATGTGTGGATGTATGGATGTACCTATGTATGGATATAAGGATGGATGGATGTATGTATTGATGTATGTATGGGTGTATGGATGGATCGATGGATTCTTGGACGTATGTATGGATGTATGGATGTATTTACGGATGTATGTATGGATGTATGGAAGGATGTGTGTATGGGTGTATGTATGGACGTATGTATTTG
>NW_016918532.1:0-1253 GCF_001483705.2 Eufriesea mexicana
TATCCGTCCATCCATACCTCAATCCATCCATACAACCATCCATCCATACGGCCACCAATCCATGCAATCATCTATCCATACACCAATTCTTCCATACATCCATCCAGCCATACAACCACCCATCCATACACACATCGATACACACATCTATCCATCTATACATCCATCCATCCATACATTCATACATCCACACATCCATAAGACCATCCACCCATGCATCCATACAACCATACATATATCCATACATACATCCACACATACATCCATACATCCAGCCATTCATACATTCATCCATTCATACATCCATCCATTCATACGTCCACCCAGATATATAACCATACATCCATAAATCCGCACATCCATATAATCGTACATCCATACACTCGTACATCCATCCATACATACATACATACATCCATACATACATACACCCATCCATCCATCCATACATACATCCATCCATTCATACATCAATCCATCCATACATCCGTTCATCCGTACATACATTCATCCGTATATCCGTCCAACCATACCGCAATCCATGCATACAACCACCAATCCATACGGCCATCAGTCCATACATTCATCCATCCATACTCCAATTCTTCCATACATCCATCCAGCCGTACAACCACACATCCATACATCCAGCGATCCACACATCTATCCACACATCCATCCATCCATCCATACATCCATACATCCACACATCCATACATACATAAATCCTTCCATTCGTACGGCTACCATTCGATACATCCATCCATCCGTACATCCATACATACGTACATTCGTACAATCATACATTCATGCATCCATACACCTGTACATCAATACATCCATCCATCCATATATCCTGCCATTAACACATACATCCAATCATACATCCATCCAACCACAGAACCATACACCCATAATTCCATACATCCCTACATATATACATCCATACATTTATACAGGCGTACATCCGTCCATCCGTACCACAATCCAACCATACATCCATCCATCCACAAAACCATTCATCCATACATCCGTTTTTCATGCATCCATCCATCCATACAACCACCCATCCATACATTCATCGAACCATACATCCATCCATCCATACTAGCACCCATCCATACATCCATCGATCCATACATCTATCCATCCACACATCCACCCATCCACACGTTCATAAATCCACACAACCATAAATCCATCCACCCATACATCCATACAACCATACATACATCCTTCCATACATCCATACA
>NW_016918533.1:0-2208 GCF_001483705.2 Eufriesea mexicana
AAATCCTTCCATTCGTACGTCTATCATTCGATACATCCATACATCCATACATCCATCCACTCATTCATACATCCATTCATACATCCATACAGATATACATCCATACATCCATACATCCGTACATCCATACATTCGTACGTCCATACATCCGTGCATCCATAAATCCTTCCATTCGTACGTCTATCATTCGATACATCCATCCATCCATACATCCATACACATATACAACCATACATCCATACATCCACCCATCCATACTTCCATACATTCATACATCCATACACGCATAATTCCATCCATCCACACGTCCATACATATATACATCCATAGATCCATACATCCGTACATCCATACATTCGTACACATACATTCGTACATCCATACATTCGTACATCCATACATTCGTACATCCATACATCTGTAGATCCAGACATGCATACATCCATACATACATACATTCATGCATCCATATACCTGTACATCAATACATCCATCCATCCATATATCCTGCCATCCACACATACAACCATCCACACATCCATCCATCCACACACCCATACATGCATAAATCCATACATACGTACATATATACATCCACACATGCATACATCCATACATTCTTAGATCCATACATTCATACATTCACACATCCATACATGCATACATCCATTCATCCATACATCCATCCATCCATCCATCCGTACATCTATCCATCCATATATCTCCATACATTTATACATCCATACATCCACAAGTCCATCCATCCATACCTCCGTCCATCCATACATGCATCAATCCATTCCTCCGTCCATCCATACATCCATCAATCCATACATCCATACATATATACATCCATCCATTCATACATCCATACATCAATCCATACATACATCCATGCTTCCATACCTCAAACCATCCATACATCCGTTCGTCCATACATCCATCCATCCATCCACCCATCCATCAATCCATACCTCAAACCATCCATACATCCGTTCGTGCATACATCCATCCATCCATCCACCCATCCATCCGTGCTTCCATAGAGACATCAATACATACATCCTTACATACACCAATACATTCTTCCATACATACATCCATAGATACATACTTACATACATCCATACATACATCCATGCATACATCCATTCAAACATCCATACATACATCCATGCATACATCCATGCATACATCCATGCATACATCCACACATTCGTCCATACACCCATACAATCAACCATACATACATCCATATATACATCCGTAAATGTATCCATACATACATTCATCCATACATCCCCACATCCGTACATCCATAAATGCATCCACGCGTACGTCCATCATTCGTAACATCCATCCATCCATACATCCATACATGCATACATCAATAAATCCGTGCATCCATACATCCGTACATCCATTCATCCATACCTCAATCCATCCATACATCCATCCATCCATCCAACCATTCATACTTACATACATCCATCCATACATCCATCCATCCATACATCCACCCACCCATCCATCCATCCATACATGCATCCATTGAGACATCAATACATACATCCATACATACACCAATACTTTCATCCATACTTTCGTCCATACATCCACACATCCATACATCCATAAATACATCCATAGATACATCCGTAAATGCATCCATGCATACATCCATACATGCATCCATACATACATACATCCTCTCATACATCCATCCATCCATACATCCATACAGATATAAATCCATACATCCATACAGATATAAATCCATACATCCATACATCCGTACATCCATACATTAATACATCCATACACGCGTAAATCCAACCATCCACGTGTCGATACATATATACATTCATATATCCATACATCCGTACATCCATACATTCGTACATCCATCCATCCATACATCCATACGTACATACATCCATACAAACATACATTCATGCATCCATACACATGTACATCAATACATCCATCAATCCACATATCCTGCCATCCACACGAACATCCATCCTTACATCCATCCATCCACACACCCATACATCCATAAATCCATACATCGATACATATATACATGCATACATTCATACATACGTACATCCGTCCATCCATACTTTAATCCATCCATACATCCATCCATACATACGTCCATCTTTCCATACACCCATCCATTCATACATCCACCCATCCATACAT
>NW_016918534.1:0-546 GCF_001483705.2 Eufriesea mexicana
AGAAATCCATAGAATACCTGTGTGCAGCAGAAAAGTCGGGACAATCCGATCCTAACCAAAGCTGACATGACATAGCCAAACGTATCATATCTCATGCTAATGTACCGAGACCACTATTACTGCCCTCCCCAGAGCCAAACAGGACATACTAGGGCACGGTAAAGGGCAGAAATCCACCGAAGGATAGCGTACAGCACAAAAGTTAAAGCTAACCTATTCAAACTTATCCCTACCCAAGCTAACCGAATGCAACCTGTCTCAACATAACTTGCCGAGACCACTATTGGTGGTCTTCCCAGAGACAAGCTGCAAATTTCGGACCACAGTCGGGCATAGGAATCCACCCTACTGGAGGCTATAGCACTAAAGTCTAAGCTACCCTCAACCCAGACCTGACCAATTGTAACATAACCGAACGTAAGAGTACACAACGCAACATGCCGCGACGACTATTGCTGGCCTCCCCAGAGCCAAGCAAACCAGGCAGAGCAGATTAGCGGAGAGTAGAAAGCAGAAATCCATAAAATAGCAGTGTATGTCATAAAA
>NW_016918535.1:0-994 GCF_001483705.2 Eufriesea mexicana
ACTGTTATTCGGTGGATTCCTGCCCTCTACAGTGTTCTACGCTGACCTGCTTGGCCTCGCGGCTGCAAGAAGTAGCGGTCGCGGCAAAATAGTATGAGTTCCAATGCGTCCGGCTACGTTAGGTAACGTAGTGTTAGGTTAGGGTAGCTCCGACTTTTGTGATACACACTGCTATTCTATGGTCTTCAGTGCACCTCTGTGCGCTCTCACACTCTGCTTGTCTCCGCAGACACCAGTTATAATGCCCTTAGCATTAGCACGTTGGGTTGAGTTGCGTTTCGCTTTGTTAGGTTAGGTTTGCCTACGTTTGGCAAGGACAGCTTTGACTCTTGCGCTACACACTGGTTTTCGGACGATCTCAGCGTTACAAATTGCTCTGCTATAATCTGCTTAGCCCTGGTGTGGCTAGCAGCAGTGGTCGTGGCACGTGATTTCGGGATACGTTCCGTCTGCTAATGCTACGTCTGGTAAGGTTAGGATAGTGTACCCCTGACTTTTGTGCCATGCACTGCTATCCGGTGGATTTCTGCGCCCTGATACTCTCTAGTATGCTCTGCTCGGCGCCGCGGAGGCCAGCAATAGTTTTCCCGGCACGTTCGGATAAGCTATTTTACGTTTGGTTATGATAGGTTTGGTTTGGTTTTGCTAGGTAATCTCAGACTTTTGTGATATACACTGCTATTTGGATGCTATCTGCTTCCTACGGTGCTGTAAGATGCTCTGCTTTGAGTTGGGGATGCCAGCGGTAGTGTTCTCGGCAGGTTACGTTTTGTTATTCTACTTTCGGTTAAGTTATGTTAGCATGTCATTGACTTTTGTGCTATATACTGCTTGTTGGTTATTGTTAGTTCCCTTCGGCGCTCTAGTCTGCCCCAATATAATCTGCTTGACTCTGGGGAGGCCAGCAATGATGGTCACGGCACGATAGGTTAAGTGATGTCGCTTTTGGTTTTACTACGTTTGGACAGAGTAGGATAGGATAGCTTCGACTTTC
>NW_016918536.1:0-747 GCF_001483705.2 Eufriesea mexicana
TGCTTTTCGGTGGACCTCTGCACTCTACTGTGCTCTAATATGATCTGCACAGCTCTGAGGAGGTCCTGTAACTTAGGTATGGTTATTCTAGGTTCGGTTGGGTTAGGATAGGTAAGGTTAGGTACGGATATATTTGACTCTTGTGCTATGTACTGTAGTTCGGTGAACTTCTGCGCTCTACTGTGCTTTCGTCTGTTCTGCTTGTCTCTGTAGAGGCCGGCAGCAGTGGTCTCGGCACGTTAGGTTGCGATGGATAATGTTTGATAATGTCACGTTTGGTTAGGTTAGGACAGGACAGCTTAGAATCTTGCGCTATACACTGCTATTCGGTAGGTTTCTGCGCTCTACATTGCTCCACTAGACTCTGCTCGACTCTCGGGAGGCCAGGAATACTGGTCTCCCCACGTCAGGTTGAGCTGGATTGCGCTTGGCTTCGCAAGAGTATGTCGTGTTTGGTTAGGATTGCCTTGACCTCTGAGATTTAGACTGCTATTCGGACTATCCTTGTGTTCTAGGTCGCTCTGCTATACTCTGCTTAGCTCTCCTGAGGACAGCAATAGCTGACGTGACACGTGAGGTTGTATTACGTTACGTCCACTTATGTTACGTTTGGTACGTTAGGAGATGGCAGCTTTGAATTTTGTGCTATAAACCGCTATTCGGGGGATTGCTGCGTTCTACTCAGCTCTAATATGCTCAGCTTGTCTCTGGAGAGGCCGGCAATAGTGCTCTCGGCACATTAAGTTA
>NW_016918537.1:0-3975 GCF_001483705.2 Eufriesea mexicana
TGGCCTCCTCAGAGCCAAGCAGAATATACCAGAGCACAGTAGAGCGCAGGAATCCACCGCACTCTAGTGAATAGCACAAAAGTCAGAGATACCCCAACCAAACATGTCCTAACCCAACATAACCAAACGTATACTACACAACTTAACGTTCCGCGACCGCTATTTATGGCCTCCGTGGGGCCAAACAAAGAATGTTACAGCACATTAGAGCGCAGAAATCCATGGAATAGCAGTGTATAGCACAAAAGTGAAAATAGCCCCTCCTAACACAGCCAAACGTGACACATCCAAACGTAACAAAGCTCAACCTAACATGACGAGACCACAATTGCTGGCCTCCCCAGATTCAAGCGGAATATGCTAGAGCAATATAGAGCGTAAAAATCGAACGCAATGCAGTGGAGAACACAATAGTCAAAGATATCCTGATCAAACCTAACCAAACCTAAACTAACCAAACGTGACGTAACTCAACCAAACGTAGCGCGAACACTATTGCTGGCCGCCACGGAGACGTGCAGAGCATATTAGAGGAGGGTAGAGCGCAGAAATCCATAGAATCACAGTACATAGCTGAAGAGTCGAAGCTATACAAACCTAGCCAAAGCTAAGGTTCATATCGAAATATATCGAAACATATCGAAACGTATCCTACCACAACCAGATGTGCCGAGAGCACTATTACTGGCTTCTCCAGAGCCAGTCAAAGCATACTAGAGCAAAGTAGATCGCAGAAATACACCGCATAGCACTGTACAGCACAACAGTCAAAGACACCCAAACACGCCCCAAACACATGAAACCTAGCCAAACGTAGCTTAACTCTACCTGGCGAACAGTAGAGCAATGTTTTGCGCAGGAATCTACCAAATAGCACTGTATGGCGCAAAAGTAAATGCTAACCTCTCCAAAACTAGCAAAACGTAACACACCCGGATGCAACCAAATCCAACCTAAGGTGCATAGACCGCTATTGCTGGCATCCCCAAAGCCGAGCAGAGCATATTAGGGCTCACTATGGCGCAGAAGTTCACCGAATAGCATTATATAGCACAAAAGTCAATGCTATAATCTCCAACACAAGCCAAACGTAACACAGCCGAACGTAGCTTAAATCAAGTGAACGTGCCGGGACCACTGTTCCCAGCCTCCCCTGAGCCGAGCAGAGTATAGTAGAGTAATGTGGACTGCAGAAATCTACCGAAGGGCAGTGTAGCACAAAAGTCAAAGGTATGCTGACCAAACCTTACCTTACCTAACCTAATCAAACGTAGCATAGCTCAACGTAATGTGCGGATACCACTATTCATGTCCCTCCCAGAGAAAAGCTGAACATATTAGAGCACAGTAGAGTGCAGAAATCCGCCGAAAAGCATAGCTTAGCGAAAAAGTGATAGACAGCTTCTGCTAAGATAACCAATCGTAACGTAACCGAAAGTAACCTAGCTCAAGCTAACGTGTTGAGACCAACATCACTGAGCACCCCTGAGTCGAGCAGAGTATGGTAGAGCAGCGCAGAGAGTAGAAACCCCCCAAAGATATGTGCGTGGCACAAAATTAAAGGATAAGGTGGCCAAACGTAACCTAACATATCCTATCGAAGCCAAACACAACGAAACCTAACGTGCCGCGACTACTATTGCTGACGTCCACGGAGACAATCAGAATATGGTGGAATTCAGTAGAGCCTTGAAGTCCATAGGATAGTCGTGTTGAGCACAAGGGTCGAAGCTGTCCTAACCTGACGCAACGAGACCGGAACTAACCATACGTAACCATACCAAACCTAACTTGCCGCGACCAGTATTGCTGGAATCCTGGATCCAAGTAGAATACACTGGAGCACAGCAGAGCGCAGAAAGCCTCCAAAGAGCAGCGAATAGCGCAAATGTCAAGGATATCCCAACCATACCATAGCTATCCTGACCAAACCAAGCGTAGGCTAACTAAACCTAACGAGACAAGGCCAGTGTTGCTGTCCTCCACAGTGCCAAGCAGAACATATTACAGTACAGTGTCGCACAGAGATCTACCGAAAAGCAGTGTATAAAACAAATGCAACCGCCATCATAACCAAACGTAAAGAAACCTAACCTAGCCGAACATAACATAGCTCAACATATCGTGCCACGTTCGTTATTGCTGGCCTGCCCAGAGTCGAGCAGAGTATAGTAGTGCAACGAAGAGCGCAGGAGTCCACCGGATAGCAGTGTATAGCACAAAAGTGGAAGCTATACCTTCCTAACCTAGCCAAGCCTTCCACAACAAAACACAACACAACCCAACCTAACGTGCCGCGACCACTATTCCTGGTGTGCCGGGAAACAAGCAGAGCGATATAGCGCACGGCAGTGCGCAGAAGACCATAGAATAGCAGTACGTAGCACAAAAGTCAAAGATATACATACCAAACGTGACCAAACCTAGACAAGTCGAACGTAATATTACTCAACGCTAATCGCCGCGACCACTGTTCCTGGCGTCCCCGGACACATGCAGATATTGACATCGCACAGTAGAGCGCTGTGGTCCATTGAACAGCATTGTGTAGCACAGAATTCAAAGCCATCCTAACACAACGCAACGTACCCTAACCTAACCAAACGTATTCTAACTCAACATAACGTGCCGCGACCACTGCTGCTGGCCTGCAGAGAGTCCGGCAGGTTATAGCAGAGCAATGTAGAGTGCAGAAATCCACCGAACAGCAGTTCACAGTACAAAAGTCGAAGCCATATGATCCTAACCTAGCCTAGCCTTGCATAGCCGAACGAAACATAACTCATCTTTGCGTGCCGCGAACACAATACTTTGTGTCCTCGGAATCAGACAGATTGTGATACAGCACCGTAGTGATCAGAATTCCAAAGGAAAGCAGTGCGCAGCGCAAAAGTTAAAGCTATACCAACCTAACACAACGTAACTTGACGTAACCAAGCGTAAACTAAGTCAACTTAACCTCCCGCGACCATTACTGCTGGCCACCCCAAAGACATGCAGAACAGACCAGAGGATAGTAGAGCGCAGAAATCCATAAAAAACGCGGTGTACAGCAGAAAAGTCAAAGATATTGAGATCTAGCCCAAACAAACGTAACCTAACATAAGGTGGCCGAACGCAACATAACTTGCGGCGACCACGGTTGCTGGCCTCCACGGGGCCCAGCATATTATAGCCGAGCACAGTAGTGGGAAGGGATCCACCGAAAAACTATGCCTAGCCCGAAAGTCATATCTATCCAAATCAAACATAGCCCAACCTGCCCGAACAGAGCATAAACAAATATAACCTGATGTGCTACGAACACTATTCCTGCCCACCTCATCGCCGAGCAGAACAAATTAAAGGAGAGTAGGGCGCAGAAATTCACCGATCAGCAGTGCCCAGAACAGAAGTCAAAGACATCCTAACATAGAATGACATAAACCGGCCTAACCAAGCGGAGAATATCCGAGCCTAGTGCGCCACGGCTACCATTTCTGGCCTCCCCAGAGCAAGGCAGAGAATATTAGATCTCAGCTGATCGCCGAAATTCACCGTATAGCAGGGTATATTACAAATATCAAAGCTATCCTAGCCGAACCAATCCAAATATAACATAACAGAACGTAACATAACTCAAGCTAACTTGCCTAGACCGTTATTGATGACCTGCCCAGAGCATTGCAGAACTTATTAGGGCACGGTAGATCTCAGAATTCCACCGAAAAGCGGTGTATTGCGCAAAAGTTAAAGTCGTACCTTCCTAACTCAACAAATCGTAATATAACCAAACGTAACATAGCAAAACCTAACGTTCCCCGACCACGATCGCTGGCCTCTCAAGAGACAAGCAGAGCATATTACAGCACATTAGATCGCGGATAACCACCGTGTAGCAGCAAATAGCACAAAAGTCAAAGTAGCCCTTCCTAAACTAGCCAAACGTTACACATCCAACACGTAACACAACTCTACCTGACATGAGGAGACCGC
>NW_016918537.1:4912-6663 GCF_001483705.2 Eufriesea mexicana
ACACTAAAGTGCCGAGACCACTATTGCTGGCCTCCCCTGCACCAAGCAGAACATACTACGGCACAGCAGAGCGCAGGATTCCACCGCATCGCTGTGTACACTGCAAAAGTCAAACATATCCTGACCTAAGCTCTCCTAACCTAACCTAACCCATACGTAGTGTAGCACAACGCAAAGTGACGAAACCAATATTGTAGGACTTCCGATAGCCAAGCAGAACAAATTAGAGCACATTGGATCATTGATTTCCGCCGAATAGCAGTGAATAGCACAAAAGTAGAAGAAGCCTATCCTAACCGAGCCAGACATAACGAATCCAATCATAGCCTATCGCGACATAACATGACGAGACCAGCATTTCTGGCTTCCCAAGAGCCAAGCAGAGGATATGTTAACGCAGTAAAGCGCAGTATGCCGCGGAGTGCTGTGTATAGCACAAAAGTCTAATCTATCCCGTCCTAACCTCACCAAACGTAACAAAACCAATCGTAGCATAACGCACCCTAACGTGTCGAGACCACTATTGCAGTCCAGCACAACGCCAAGCAGGACGCACTGGAGCGCCGTAGAGCGCAGATACCCACCGCACTGCAGCGCAAAGCACTGAAGTAGAACATACCCTAATCTAACCTGACCTAACCTGACCAAACCAAACGTTGTGTTACCCACCATAGCGTGACGAGGCAAATACTGTTGTCCTACGCAGAAACAGGCAGAACGTGTTATGACACAGTGGGAAGCTGAAATCCTCCGAAGAGCAGTGTATAGCACAAAAGTCAAGGCCAATCCTATCCTAACATTAATAACCGTAACACAACCAAACGTAGCCAATCTCAACATAAAGCACTTCGACCTCTGTTTCTGGTCTCCCCAGAACCAAGCAGAATATACTGGAGCACAGCACCGAAAAGAATTCCACCACCTTGCAGTGCAAAGCACAAAAGTGAAAGATACCGTAACCTGGCCAGGCCTAACATGACCTACACGAACATTGAGGAACTCAACCTATGGCGCCGACATCGCGATTGCTGGCCCCCACATAACCAATCAGAATACAGCAGGGCACAGCACAGCGCAGAAATTCGCAGCACTACAGTCTAAAGCACAAATGGCAAAGATGCATTGGCACAACCTGACCTAATCACACATAACACTACATAGCCTAACACAACATAACTCGTTGATACCACTACAACTTTCTTTCCCAGAACCGGGCTCTTCGTATTATAGCACACTAGAGTACAGGAATCCGCCGTATGGTGCTGCATAGCACAAAGGCCGAACCTACCCTCTCCTAAACTGACCAATTGTAACCTTACCGAACGTAACCTAACACAACATAACAAGCCGAGATCACTATTGCTGGCGTCTCGAAAGCCGAGCAGAGTATAGTAGTGCAATGTAGGGCGCAGAAATCCACAGAATTGCAGTGCATAGCACAAAATTCAATGCCATCCCAACCAAACATAGCCAAACCCAACCAAACAAAACGTAACATTCATAAACCAAACGAGTAACGACCACTATTGCTGGCCTCCGCAGAGACAATCAGATGCTTGCGGAGCAATGCAGAGCGCAGATATCGACAGACTAGCAGTGTATAGCATAAAATCCAAAGCCATCCAAACCAAACATACCCAAACCTAACCTGACCAAACGTAACATGGATAAACTAAATGAGTAACGACCACTATTGCTAGCCTCCCCAGAGTCAAGCAGATGCTTGCAGAGCAATGCAGTGCGCAGATATT
>NW_016918537.1:7017-16234 GCF_001483705.2 Eufriesea mexicana
GGGGAAGCAGAATGTAGTAGAGCTCCGACGTGCGCAGAAATCCACCGGACATTAGTTTTTAACACGAAAGTCATAGCCACCATTACCGAAATTAGCCCAAACTATATAAGCCAAACGCTGCCTAACTCAACCTATCGTGCCGAGACCCATATTGCCGGCATGCCAGAGGCAAGCAGAGCATATTAGAGCGCATTAGAGCGCAGAAATCCGCCGAACAGCAGCGAACAGCACGGAAGTCATACTAGACTATCCTAACCTAATCGAAGGTAACATAACCAAACCTAGCATGACGAAACGACTCGTGCGGGCCCCACGGAGACAACCAGAATGTACCAGAGCACAGTAGAAAGCAGTAATCCACCACATTGCTGAGAGCCGCACCAAAGCCACGGATAACCTAACCTAAGCTGATCTAACCTAGCCAAGCCAGACGCAGCATAACCCAACGTGACGTGCCACGACCACAGCACCTGGCCTCCCCTGAGACAACCAGAGTGTAGCAGAGCACAGTAGGTCACAGAAATCCAACGAATAACAGTGTACACATCGAAAGTTGAAGCAATCCTAACTAAACTTAGCCTAACCTATCCAAACCAAACGTAACCTACCACAACGTTACGTACCGCGACCACTATCATTCGCCTCCACCGAGTCGTGCAGAATATAGTACAGCAACGTAGGGCGCCGGGATCCACCGAATAGTGATGTATAGCACACGAGTCAAAAAGGCCCTAACCATGCCATGCTAACCTACACTAACGAAACGTAACATAACTGAACCTAACGTGCCGAGACCACTATTACTGACCACGCCAGAGACAAGCAGATCATATTGGAGCGCAGTAGGGCGCAGAAATCCAACAAATAGCTTTGAACGGCACAACAGTCTGAGCTACTCTGTCCAAGCATAATGAAATTTGTCATATCCAAACGTAGCCAATCTATGCCTAACGCGACCAGACCACTAGAGCTGGCCTCACCAGAGCCAAGCAGATAAGAACAGAACGCAGTAGAGCGCAGGAATCTTTGAATAGTAACTTATAGCACACACGTCTAAGCTATCCACTCATAACCTCAACATACTTAACATAACCAAACGCGGCATAACCCAAAATGACGTGCAGCGACCACTGATCCTGGGCTCGGTATAGCCAAGCAGATTGTAGTAGAGCATAGGAGGCCACAGAAATCCACCGAATGGCTGTGCAAAGCACAAGAGCCAATGTAGCATATCATAACCAAGCCAAACGTGACAAGTCCAAGCGTAACGTAACTAAGTCCAACTTGACGATACCAAACGTGCTCGCCTCCACAGAGACAAGAGGAGTGTTCCAGAGCACAGTATAGCGCAGAAATCCGCCGCATTGCCGCGAATAGCACACAGGACTCAGATATCGAAGCATAACCTGCCCTAACCTAACCAAACCGAGCGTAGCATAACATAACATAACGTGCAGCGACCACTGCTCCTGGCCTCCGCATAGCGAAGCAGGATGTGGTAGAGCACAGTAGATCATAGAAATCTGTCGAAGAACAGTGTGCAGCACTAAAGTCTTAGCTATCCTAGCCAAACATGACCTAACATTACCTAACCAAACGTAACATAACGCTACGTAACGTGCCACGGTCACCATTGCTCGCCAAACCACAGTCTGGCCGAATATAGCAGAGAAGTTTAGAGCCCAGAAATGCACCGAATAGCAGTATATAGCACAAAAGACAAAGATAACCTAACCTGACCTAACCGAAACTAACCCAGCGAAGCGTAACACAAATCAAACTAACTTGCAGGGACTGCTATTACTGGCGGTTCCATAGCCCAGCAGAACGTATTAGAGCACTGTAGGGCGCAGATATCCACCGACTAGCAGCGTGCTGCACAGAAGTCTAAGTTATCCTGTCCTAACCTAAGCAAACGTAATATAAGCGATCGTAGCTAAAACCAACCAAACGTGCCGAGACCATTACTGGTGGCCTCCTCAGCGCCAAGCAGAATATACTAGAGCACATTAGAGCGCAGAAGTCAACCATATTGCAGTGGGCAGCACAAAAGTTAAAATTGTCCGAATATTACCTTACCCAAACTAACCACACCCATCGTAGCATAGCTCAACATAACGTACGGAGACCACTGAAGCTGGCGTTACCGGAGAAAAGCAGATTATACTATAGCAGAGTAGAGCGCAGAAATCCGCCGCATTGCAGTTTACAGCAAAAAAGTCAAGGCCGTCCTCTCCTAGCCTAACGTATCGTAACATAGCCAAAGGTAATGTAACTCAACCTATCGTCCCACGACCACTACTGCTGGCCCCCCAAGGGACAATCAGCGGCCATTTGGGCAATGTAGGACGCAGAGAAACACCGAAAAGCAGTGTATAGTACAAAAGTCAAAGGTACCCGTCATGACCTAGCCAAACGTAACTTAACCAAACGTAAACTAACCGAACCTAGCGTGCAGACAACACTACTGCTGGCCAATCCAGAGCTAAGCAGATTGTACTAGAGCGCCCCAGCGTGCAGAAAGCCGCCAAATAGCAGCGTATAGCACAAAAGTCGAGGATATCCTGCCCCGACCGTACGAAGCGAAACGTAACCAAACGTAACGTAGATAAAACCAACTTGCCACGACCACTAATGCTGGCCTCCAAAGTGTCGAGCAGAGAATAGTAGAGAGATGTAGAGCGAGGAAGTGCACCAAATAGCAGTGTACAGCGCAATGGTCAAAGCCACCGTAGTCAAACCCAAGCTAACCTAACATAACCGAACGTATCCCTACTCAACACAACGTTTTGAGACCACTATTTCTGGACTTCCAAAAACCAAGCATAGCATACTAGATAACAGTAGAACGCACCAGTCCACCGAATAGTAGTGTATAGCACAATAGTCAGATCCACCCTAGCCCAACGTATACAAACGTAGCACAACCGAACGTAACCTAGCATAACCAAGCATGCACTGACCACTATTTCAGTCCTCCCCAGGGCGCAGCAGAATATATTGTAGCCCAGGAGAGCGCAGAAATCCGCCGCATAGCTGTGCAAAGCACAAATATCATAGATATCCTAACCCCACCTGACATTATTTAACCTAACCAAACGTAGCCTATATGAAAATAACGTACCGCGACCACCACCGCAGGCCTTCCCAGTGCAAATCTGATCGCATTAGAGCGCAGTAGATGGCAGAAATCCAACGGGTAACAGTGTATAGCACAAAGGTCAGAGCTATCGTCTCCTAACCTAACCAATCGTGACATAACCAAACGTAACATAACTCTACCTAACATTCAGCTACCGACATTGCTGTCCTCCCCGGAGACAAGTAGAACACATCAGAGCACCGTGGTGCGCAGAAATCTATCGAACAACAGTGTATAGCACAAAAGCCATATATACCCTGGCCTAACCTAACCGAACGTAGCATATCTAAACGGAACCTAACCCGACATAACGTGTCTAGACCACCATTGCTGACTTCCACAGAGCCAACCACAATATACTAGAACACAGTAGAGCGACGAAACACGCCGCGATGCAATGCGAGACACATAAGTCGAAGAAACCATAACCTAACCTAACCAAACGTAGCCTAACTAAGCGTAACGCGCCGATACTACCATTGCTGGCACCACCAGAGCCAAGCTGAACAAATTAGAGTACAGAAGAATGAAGAAATCCCCCGTGTAGCATTGTACTCAACCTAACATATCGGAGCACCATTACTGACATCTCGAGAGCCAAGCGGAATCCACTAGACCACAGCAGAGCGCAGAAATCCACCTCATTTCAGTCTGCAACACAAAAGTCAAGGAAATCCTACCCTAACTCAATCGAACCTAACCATTCGTAACACAAATTCACCTAACGCGCAGGGACCACTGTTTCTGCCCTCCCAAGAGCAAACCAGAGCATACTACACCACAGTAGAGCGCAGAAATCCACCAAACTCTAGAGTAAAGCGCACAAGTCATGGCTGTCCTGGCCTAACATATCCAAACATAGTATAACGAAACGCATCGTAACTCCACCTAGCAGACCTACGTCACTGTTGCTGACCTCTCCAGAGCCAAGCAGACTATAATACAGCACAGTAGATCACAAACATCCGCGGCGTTTCAGTGTGTTGCGCAGAAGTCAAAGATATCCTAACCTAACCTTGCCTAACCTAACCTTGGCAAACGTCGCATAAAGAAGTGTAACGTGCCAAGGCCACTATTGCTGTCATTCCCTGAGCCAAGCTTTACATATGAGACGAATGTGGAGCACAGAAATCCACCGAATGACAGCGCGTAGCATAAATGGCATAGCTACTCTCTCCTAACATATTCAACCATTACATACCCAAACGTAACCTAACTAAACCTAACTTGCTGCGACCACTATTGCCTGCCTCACCAGAGTCGGACAGTGTGTTGTAGAGCACAGTAGGTCTCAGGAATCCACCGAATAACTGTCCATGCCGAGAAAGCCAAAGCTATCCAAACCTAGCCCTAACAAGCATAACCTAACCGAAAATAACGTAACACTACCCAACGTGCGGAGACCACTATTGCTGGCCTCCCCAGAAGCAAGCAGATCATATTAGGGCACAGTAAAACGCAGAAGTTCATGGAATAGCTGCATTTAACACAAAAGTCAATGCTATGCTCTTGCACCCTCACCAAACGCAACATAGTCAAAAGTAGCCAAAATCACACTAACGTGTCTGGACAATCATTACTGGCTTCCCCAGAGTAGAGGAGAGTAGAGCAGAGCAACATAGAACGTAGAAATAAGACGAACAGTGGCGTACAGCACAAAACAAACGTCATGGATATCCTAACCTCACCTGACCAAGCGTAACCTAACCAAACGCAGAATAATTGAAACTGATGGGAAAAAACCATTATTGCTGGTCCCCACAGTGCCAAGCAGAGTATACCAGAGCACAGTAGAGCGCGGAAATCCTCCGAACAGCAGTGAATAGCGCACAAGTAAGGGCTATCCTAACGAAACGTATCAAAACCTAACATAACCACACGTAACATGACACAACTAGACGTGCCACGACGAACATTGCTGGTCATGCGGGAGCCAATCATAGTACAGCACAGCAATATAGAGCGCAGGAATCGACCGAATAGCAGCGTACAGCGCAAAAGGCAAAGCTATCCTAACCAAACGCGTCCAAACCTAACGTATCCAAACGGAACATACCTCAACCTAACGCGCCGCGACCTCAACTCCTGGCGCCCACAGAGACAAGCAAATTGTGACAGAGCACAGTGGGTCGCTGACGTCTACCGAATAGCAGTGTGTAGCACACAAGCCGAAGACACCCTGATCAAACGTAAACAAACACAACATATCGTTCCACGACCGCCACTGCTGTCTTCCCCAGAGTCGAGCAGAATATAGTAGAGCGAAGGAGAGCGCAGAAATCCGCGGCATTGTAGCCTAATGCACAAGAGTCAATGCTATCCTAACATAACCTGACGTATCCTAACCTAACCGATCGTGAGATAACTCAAACTAACCTGCTTAGACCACATTTCCCGGCCTCGCCATCGCCAAGCAGGGCATATTAGAGGAGAGAAGCGCGCAGAAGTACGTAGATTGGCAGTGTATATCATAAAAGTCAAAGATATCATTACCCAGCCTGCCCTAAGCAGACCTAACCAAACGTAGCCTAACTCAACATACCGTGCCGAGACTACTGTTGCTGGCTCCACAGAGCCAAGCAGGGAATATTAGAGCAATGCGGTGCACAGAAATCCACAGAGCAGCAGAGTATAGCATAAAAGTAGAAGCTATCATATCCTAACGTAACCAATCGTAACATAACCAAATGTAGCCTAGCTCAACCTAAAGTGCCAAGACAACAATTGCTGGCCTCCCCAGAGCAAAGTAGAACATACTAGAGCAGACTGGAGCGCGGAAATCCACCGAGTAGCTGTGTATAGCACAAAAGTCGGTGGTGCCCTGACCAAACTTATCCTAACCTAACATAGCCATTCGTATCCTGACACAACATGACGCGCAACGGTGACTATTGTGGGCCTCACGTGCACCAAGCTGCTTATAGCAGAGCAATGTAGAACGCAGCAATCGAGCGAACAGCAGCTTCTAGCGCAAGAGCAAAGTTACCCTGGCCAAACATGCACGAACGTAACCTAACCATACGTAGCCCAGCTCAGAATAACTTGCCGAGACCGCTATTGCTGGCCATCCCAGAGCCAAGCTCGACGTTTCATAGCGCAGCAGAAAGCAGAAATCCACCAGACCGCAGTGCATATCACAATAGTCGAAGCTATCCTATCCTAACCAAACCAAACTTAACATAACCGAACGTAGCCTAGGTAAGAGTAACGTGCCGAGACCACTAATTCTCGCTTCCCCAGAGTTAAGCAGAACATACTATAGCACCGCAGAGCGCAGTAAAACAACGAATGGCAGTGTATAGCATAAAAGCCACAAAAGCCAAAGCCATTCTTACCAAACTCAACTAAACCTAACCCAACCAACCGTAGAATGGCCCGTCGTAACGAGGTAACAAAGCTGTTCCTGTCTTCCCCAGAAACTAGCGGAACATATTAGAGCACACTTGAACGCAGAAATCCGCCGAATATCTGTGTATAGCGCAAAATTCAAAGCTATCACCTCCTACCCTAGCCAAACTTAACGTAACCAACCGTAACATAGCACAGCGCAACGTGCTGAGACCACTATTGCTGGCCACCGAAGAACCAAGCATTGCATATTGCAGCACAGTAGAGCGCAGGAATCCGCCGAATAGCTGTGTATAGCGCGAAGCTCAAAGCTATCCTAGCCCAACCTAGGCAAATATAACATAGCCTAACGTAAAATAACTGAACGTAACGTGCATAGACCACTATTGCTGAAATCCCCAGGGCCAAGCAGAAAGTACCAGAGCACAGCAGTGCCCAGAAATCCGCCGCATTGCAGTGTAAAGCAGAAAAGTCAAAGATATCCTAGCCTAACCGAAACAAACATAGCGTAACTAAACATAACTTGCCGAGACCACTATTCCTGGCCTTCCCAGAGCCAAGCAGAACACATTAGAGCACAGAAGAGCACAGAGATCCACCGAATAGCAGTGTACGGCACAAGAGACTGCGGTAGTCTGTCCTGGAATAGCCAAACATGTCGTAAGCAATTGTAGCCTAACTCAACTAACGCGCCGAGACCACGAATGCTGTCATACTCAGGGCCAACCAGAATATAGTAAAGCATTGTCGAGCACAGACATCCACCGAGCAGCAGTGTATAACGCGGAAGTCAAAGGCTACCTGACCGAGCTTTGCCAACCCTAACCTAACCAAACGTGACATAACACAGCCTATCGTTCCGAGACCACTAATGCTGGCTTCCGCAGAACCAAGCAGAAAATGTTAGAACGCAGTAGAGCGCAGAAGTCTTCGGGCGGCGTGGTATAGTACAAAAGTCTAAACTACACTACCGTAACCTCACCGAACGTAACATAGCCAAACGTTGCCTAACTCAACCTATCTTGCCATGACCACTACTGCTCGCATCCTCAGGGTTGGTTTGAATGTAGTATAGCAATGCCGAATGAGGAAATCCTCCGAATGACCGTGTATAGCACAAAAGGCAAAGAAATCCTAACCAAACCTTCCTAGCCTAATCCAACGAATCGTAACCTTCCTCAAACTCACGTACCGAGACTATAATTTCTGGCAGCTCCAAAGCCAAGCAGAATATAATACAACGCGGCAGAGCGCAGAAATACACGGCATTGCAATGTATAGCCCAAATGCCATCCTGTCCTAACCTAATCTAACGAAGTGTAGCCTGTCTCAACGTAACGTGCCGATACCACTTTTGCTGACACTCATCAGAGCCAAGCTGAACAAATTAGGGCGCAGTGGAGCGCAGAAACCCGCTGAAAAGCAATGTATACCGCAGAAGTCATAGCTATCTGTTCCTAACCTAACCAATCGTAACGCATCCAAACGTAGCTTATCACAAACTGATTAGCTGGGACCACTGTTGCTGGCCTCCCCATAGCCAAGCAGAGCATATTACATCACAGTATATCGCAGAAGTTCACCAAAGAAAATTATATAGCACAAAAGTGCATGCTACCCTCTCCTAATCTCACCAAACATAACATTACGAAACGTACCCTGATCCAACCAAACGATTCTGGACCTCTATTGCTATCCCCTCCATCGCCAAGAAGAGCATATTAGAGGAGAGCGGAGCGCAGGAGTCCACAGAACGACAAAGTAAAGCAGCAAAGTCAAAGCTACCCTTACCGGACACAAACTAACATAACCTGACCAAATACAACATATCTCAAACTCGCCCGTCCAGACCACCATTGCTGGCATGCCCAGAGCCCACCAGAGTACATTAGATCACAGCAGAGCGCAGAAATCCACCGAATAGCAGTGCATAACCCAAAAGCCAAAGCTACCCTTTCCCGCCCTAGCCAAACGTATCATAAGCACGCGTAGCATAACTAAGACTAAAATGCCGAGACGACTATTGCCGGCCTCCGCAGTGCCAAGCATAATATACTAGGGCACGATGGAGATTAGGAATCAACATCATTGCAGTTTATATCACAGAAGCCAAGGATATCGTGACCAAAACTAAGCTAACCTAACCTAACCAAACGTAACAAAGCTCAATCTAATGTGCAGCGACCACTACTGGAGGCGTTCCCATGTAAAAGCAGAGTATGATAGGTCGCAGTAGAGCGCAGAGGTCCGTAAAATAGCAGTGTCGGGCGCAGAAGTCAAACTCACACTAACCTTAACCAACCTAACCTAACCTTATCAAACGTAACCCAACTCAACCTGACTTTACGCGACCAGTATTGCTGGCCTCCCCAGAGCCAAGAAATTCATGATAGAGCGCAGAAACCCATAGAAACGCAGTGTATAGCAGAACAGTCAAAGCTATCCAAACATAACCAAACCAACATAACCCAAGGAAACGTAGAATAACTTAACTTGACTTGCGGCGACCGCTATTGCTGGGCAACCCAGGCCCAAGCATTACTTACACGAGCACAGAAGAACGCAAAAATCCATCAAATAGCAGTGTATGTAACAAAAGCCAACGATATCCTGACATAGCTTAACCGAACCTAACATAAACAAACGTATCCTGACTCAACCTATCGTGACGACACCATAATTGCTGTCGTCCTCAAAGCCAGGCAGAATATACTAGAGCGCAGTAGA
>NW_016918538.1:0-240 GCF_001483705.2 Eufriesea mexicana
ATGGCTATACCTGCCTTTGGTTGAAGGCGTTATGCGACCTATTCACCAAGTTATAACAGATTAAATATTTTGAATAGACCTATTCTCTGGCAAGTAGATGGATATACTTGCCATTGGATTGCAGGCGATAGGCGATCTAATCACCAAGCTATGGCAGCTTATACGTTTTGATAGACTTATTCTCTGGCAAGTAGATGGCTGTACTTGACATT
The DNA here is from genome assembly GCF_001483705.2 of Eufriesea mexicana. Lineage (NCBI taxonomy): Eukaryota > Metazoa > Arthropoda > Insecta > Hymenoptera > Apidae > Eufriesea > Eufriesea mexicana. Next base: position 213 of record NW_016918538.1, read on the forward strand.
GGATTGAAGGCTTTATGCCATCTATTCT
>NW_016918539.1:0-457 GCF_001483705.2 Eufriesea mexicana
GTTATCCAATCACGACCGAACCAAGCGTAATATTTCCAAACGCAGCCATATCCAGCATAACGTTCCTAGACCACTATTGCTGACCTCACCATTGCCGAGCAGAACATATTAATTTAGAGTAAAGCGCAGAAGTCCAGTGAATGGCAATGTGTAGCAGAAGAGTCAAGGAAATCCTGAACTCACCCAGACACGCGTAACACAAGCAAACGTAACCTAACTCAACCTATCGTTCCGAGATCTCTTTCGCAGGGCTCCCTATAGCCAAGGAGAACATACTAGAGGGCAGTAGAGGGCAGAAATCCGACGAATAGCATTGTATACCGCAAAAGTCAAAACAATATTGAACGAGCTCATCCCAACCTAGCATATCCAAACGTAACCAAACGTAACCTAACACAACATATCGTATCACGACCACCATTGCCGGCCACCTCAGATTCGAGCAGAGTATAATAGA
>NW_016918540.1:0-2842 GCF_001483705.2 Eufriesea mexicana
AGAGCGCAGGAGTCCACCGGATGGCGGTGTATAGCATAAAAGTCAAAGTCAACATAACCAAACCAGACCTAACCTAACCTAGCCAAACGTAGAATAACTGAACATAGCTCTAAGAGACCACTAGTTCTGCCATCCCCAGTGCCAATCAGGACATATTGGAGCCCAATAGAACGCAGAAATACACTGAATGTCAGTGTATACCGTAAGAGGCAACGTCATCTCAACCATACATTACCTAACCTAACATAACCGAACGTAAGCAGACACAAGTGCCGAGGCCGCTATTGCTGGCCTCCCCAGTGGTGAGTAGACTATAGTAGACCAACGTAGAGCGCAGAAGGCGTACTAACTGCAGTGTATAGCAAAAAGTCAAAGCTATCCTCTCCTAATCTATCCAAACTTAACAAAACCAAACGTAACCTAGCTCAGCACAACAAACCGAGACAAATATTTCTGGCGTCCCCAGAGCAAAGAATGAAGTATTACAGCACAATAGAGCGCAGGAGTCCACCGAATAGCAGTGCATAGCACAAAAGTCGGAGCTACCCTGTCCTGATCCAACCAATCGTCGCATAATCAAGCGTATCACAGCACGAACCAGCGTGCCGCGTCCACTACGGCTGGACTCCCCAGGGCCATGCGGAGTATAGTAGAGCACAGTTAGGCGCAGGAATCCGCCGCTTAACAGTGAATAGCACGAAAGTCAAAGCTATTCTAAATCTAACCGAACGTAACCAAACGCAACGTAACCAAGCGTAACATTACCAAAACTAACGTGCCGAGGCCACTATTGCTGGCATGCCTAGATCCAAGCAGGAAATATTGGGCGTAGTAGAGAGCCGAGATCCACCGAAAAGCTGTGTATGTCACAAAAGTCAAAGCTCTCCTGTCCTAACGTAGCCAAACGTAACATAACCAAGCCTTACGTGACGGACCACTATTGCCCCCCCCCCCCCCCCCGAGGAAAGCAAAACATATTGGAGGCGAGTGGAGCGGAGAAATCCATAGAATCGCAGTGTATCGCACAAAATTTAAAGCAAACCTATCATGACCCTAACTAACCTAGCCTAGCCATACGCATCCGAACTAAACCCAACAAGCTGTGACCATTATTGCTGGCCTCCAGGAGCAAAGCACCAAAGATTAGAGCAAAGTAGAGCGCAGAAATCCACCGCAATGCTTGCTGGTTATAGCACGAAGGTTGAAGATATCCTAACATAGCCTGACATTATCTAGCCTAGCCAAACGTAGCCTTACTCAACATAACGTGACGAGACCGCTTTGTTAGTCTCTCAACATATAAGCAGAACATACTACAACACAGTAGAGCGCATAAATGCCCCGAATAGCAGTGCGAAGCAAAGAAGGCAAAGCTACCCTATCCGAGCGTTACTAACCGTGACATAACCAAACGTAAACTTCTTCAACCTAACGTGGCGGGATCACTATTGCTGGCATCCCCAGGGCCAAGCAGAAAATATTGGGCGCAGTAGAGAGCAGAAATCCGCCGGATAGCATCGTATAGCACAAAAGTCAAAGCTATCCTATCCTAACATAACTAATAGTAACAAAACCAAACGTAACATACCTCAACATATCGTGCCGAGACCACCATTGCTGGTACAGGACCAAGCGGAATATACAACAGCACGGCGGTGCGCAGAAGTCCACGGCGCTGCAGTATGTAGCACTAAAGTGAAACGTATACTGGCCTAACCTGACTAATCCAATCTTATCCGAACGTAGTGTAACTCAAAACAACGTGGCGTATCCAATGTTTCTGTCATCCCCAGAGCAAAGCAGAACATATTAGAGCACAGTAGAAAGCAGAAATCCACCGAATATCCGTGAATAGCGCACTGGTCAAGGTTATCGTATCCTTACCTATCAAAAGGTGACATAAACGCATGTAACATATTTGAAACTAACGTGCCGAGACAACTACTGCTGGACTCCCCAGAGGCAAGCAGAATATGCCAGTGCACAGTAGAAAGCAGAAATCCACCGAAAGTAGTGTATAGCACAAATGTCAGAGCTATCCTATCCTCATGTGTCTAATCATAACATAACCAAAGATAACATAACGCAACCTAACTCACGCGACCATTGTCTCTGAAGAGGCCATCTATAGTGGCGTCCGCGCGTTAGGTTGATTTGTGTTACGTTTGGTCTGATTACGTTAGTTTGGGTTAGGCTTGCATAGATTTGTCTTTCGTGGGATACACGGCTGTTCGTTGGATTGCTGCGCTCTACACTGCTCTAGCATACTCTGCTCGGCTCTGGGGAGGCCAGCAATAAGGGCCGTGGCAGGAAAGTTTGGGTTAGGTTTCGTTTGGCCAGGTTAGGTTAGGTTAGGTTAGGGGAGGGTAGCTTTGACGTTTGTGCTTTTCACTGCTGTTCGGAGGATTTCTGTGCTCTACTGTCCTCTAATAATCTCAGCTCGAACCTGGGGAGGCCAGTAATTTTGGTCCCGTCACGTTAGTTTGATTTAGGCTACGTTTGGTTATGTTACAATTAGTTGGGGTAGCAGGGTATAGCATTGACTTTTGTGCTATATACAACTGTTCGGTGAACTTCTACGCTATACTGTGCTCTAATATGTCCTGGCTAGTCCTGGGAAAGGCAGGAGCAGTGGTTATGGCACGACATGCTGAGTAAGGCAGCTTTTGTTTGGGATAGGGTAGGTTAGGTTTGGTTGGGATACCTTCGACGTTTGTACTTTGCACTGCAAGCATATTAGATTGGGATAGTATACGCTCGGTTGCCTTAAGTTAGCTGCGGTTTTCATTGGATAGCTTCGAATTTTCCGATACACACTGCAACACTATGGATCTCTGAGATC
>NW_016918541.1:0-9371 GCF_001483705.2 Eufriesea mexicana
AACAATATTGCTGGAATACCCATGGCCAAGCAGAATATACTAGAGCACAGTAGAGCGCTGAAGACCACCAAATGGCAATATATAGCACAAAAGTGGAAGATATAATAACCTTATGTGGCAAACCTGATCTAACCAAGCGTAGAATAACTAATCCTGACGAACCGAGACCTCTATTGCTGGCCTACCAAGAGCCAAGCGGTACATATTAGAGCACAGTAGATCGCTGAAACCAACCTAATGGCAGTGCATAGTACAAAAGTCAAAGTCATCCCAACCAAACCTAGCCAAGCCTAGTCTACAAAAGCTAAACATGACTCAACACAACGTGCCGTAACCATTTCTCCTGGCGTGCCCAGACACAAGGCGAGCGTGACAGCGCTCAGTTGAGCTCAGAGCTCAATAGAACATCAGTGTCTAGCACAACAGTCAAAGCTATCCTCTCCAAACCAGACCAAACTTAACATAACCGAATGTAACGAAACACAACCTTGTGTGCCGAGACCACCATAATGCTGGCCTCGCGCGAGCCAAGCAGAGTATAGCAGAGCTATGTTGGACGCTGACATCGGCAGAATAGCAGCGTATAGAGCAATAGTTAAAGAAATAACGACCAAACCTTACCAAGCCTTCGCTAACCTAACGTAACATAACTCAACCTAACCTGCCGCGACAACTACACCCGGCGTCCCCAGACAGAGGCAGAGTGCGATAGCGCATAGTAGAGCGCAGATGACCACAGAATAGCAGCGTGTAGCACAAAAGTCGAAGCTACCCAAGCCTAAACCAAACTAACAGGACCTAACCAAACATAAACAAACTCAACATAACGTTCCGCGACCACGATTGCTGTCCTCCCCAGAGCCAAGCAGAACATATTAGATGACAGTAGAGCGCGGAAATCCACCGAATAGCAGCGTACAGCACAAAAGTCAAAGAAACCCTAACTTTACCAGGCCTATTTTACCAAACCGAATATTGACTAACTAAACCTGCCGAGCCGAGTCCGCTATTGCTGGCCTCCACACCGCCAAGCATAACATATTAGAGGAGCGTAGAGCGCAGATGTCCATAGAATGGGAATGTTTAGCAGAAAAGTCGAAGCTACCTTAACTTAAAAAGACTAACCTAACCTAACCGAGCGTAACACTAAACTAGATTAACTAAATTCCCGAGACCACTACTGCTCGTCTCCACGGAGCCATGCAGAATATACCAGAACACAGTAGATCGCAGTAATCCACCGCACTGTAGTTTACAGCAGAAAAGTCGAAGATATTTTAGCCTAACCTAACCAAACTTATCCTGCCACAGCCTGAAGTGTAACGACAAAAATTGCTCGCTCGCCCAGACTCGAGCAGAGTATAGTAGAGCAACGAAGAGCGCAGAAATCCACCGTATAGCAGTGCACAGCGCAAAGGTCAAGGTTATCCTATCCCAACCTAGACAATCGTAACATAGCCAAACATAACGTAACCCACACCATCGTGCCGCTACCACCATAGCTAGCCTACACAGAGCAGAGCAGGGCATACTAGATGAGAGCAGAGCACAGAAAATGATAGATTCGCGTGTACAGCAGGAAGTCAAAGCTGTCCAAACCAAACCCAAGCTAACATAACATAGCCAAACGTAGCCTAACTCAAAATTACGTGCCGCGAACACTATTTCTGGCATCTCTAGGGCCAAGGAGAATATAGTAAAGCACAGTGGAGCGCAGTAATCCACCGAACAGCAGCGTATGACACACGGTCAAAGCTATCCCAACCTAACCTAACCAGTCGTAACATAGCCAAACGTAAGGAATTCAACCTAACTTAGCGAGACCACTATTGTTGCCCTCCCCGTAGCTCGGCAGAATATGCTAATGTTCAGTAGAGCACGGAAGTCCGCCGCATTGCAGTGTAAAGCAGGAAAGTCAAAGATACGCAAGCCTTATCTGAACAGCCCTTAACAGATCCAACGTAGCCAAACGCAAAGTAACGCGCCGAGAACACTATTCCTGGCCTTCCCAGGGCCATGTAGAGAGTATTAGTGCATCGTGGGCGCAGAGATCTACAGAATAGCAGTGTATAGCGCAAAAGTCGATGCAATCCTATACTAACCTATACAAACGTAACATAGCCAAGGGTATCATAATTCAACCTAACGTGGCGAGACCACAAATGCTGGCTTCCCCAGAGCCGAGCGGAATATACAAGATGACAGCAGGGCGCAGAATGGCACCGCACTGCAGTGTAGGGCAAAAAAAGCGGAAGATATCCAAACCATACCTGGACTAACCTAAACCAACCAAGGGTTGGCAGCTCAAAATAGCGTGCCGCGACCAGTGTTGCTGGCCTCGCCATGTCTAAGCAGAATATAGTAGAGCACAGTAGAGCGCAGAAGTCACCGAAAAACAGTGAATGATCCGAATGTCGAAGCTGCCATGACCGAAACTTGCGTAAGCTAACCTAGCCAAACGTGATCTCGCCCAAACCAAAGCGCCGAGAGCAGAATTGTTGGCCTCCCCAGAGCCAAGTAGAAAATATTAGAGCACAGTAGAGCGCGGAAACACATTGAATAGCAGTTTATAGCACAAATGTTAAATCTAATCTAACCTAACCTAATCAAACGTGGAATCACTCAACATTACGTGCCGCGGCCACTGCTCCTGGCCTCCCTATAGCCTGGCAGAATGCAGTAGAGCACGGCAGATCACAGAAATCCAACAAGTAACGGGGTATAGCACGAAAGTCGAAGCTTTCCTTTCCAAACGTAGCCTAACCTAACTTAACCAAGCTTAACATAGCTCAAATAACGAGCAACGCCCACTATTGCTCGACTAACCTGATTCGAGCAGAGAATAGTAGAGCACTGTTGAGCGCAGGAGTACACTGCGTAGCAGCGTAAAGCACAAAAGTCGAGGACACCGTAACAAAACCTGGCGTAACCTATCCTAGTCTAACGCAGCATAACTCAACGTAACGTGCGGCGACCGCTACTGATGGGCTTCCTGGAGCCAAGCATAGCATATTAGAGCACATTCGAGCGCAGGAATCCAGCGAATAGCAGTTTAAAGCACAAAAGTCGAAGTAGCATATTCAATACTGGCCAAACGTAACACACAAACGGTGCCTAACCCAACCTAACTCGACGGGAACGCTATCGCAGGCCATCACAGAGACCAGCAGAATTTAGCAGAGCACAGTATAGCTCCGAAATCCACCGCACTGAGGTGAATAGCACAAAAGCCGTAGATATCGTAACCCTTGCTGACCTAACCTAACCTCACGTAACGTAGCTTAGCTCAACATAACGTGCCGCGGACACTATTGCTCGCCTCCAAGAGTCGAGCAGAGTATATTAGAGCAATGTAGAGCGCGGACATGAACCGAATAGCAGTGTATAGCAGAAAAGTCAAAGAAATCCTAACCATGCCTTCCTAACCAAACCAACGAAACATAACCCATCTCAAACTGACGTGCCGGGAGAAATATTGCTGGCCGACCTAGAGACAAGCAGAACATATCAGAGCACAGTACCGCGCAGAAATCCACCGAAGAGCAGCTTATGGCACAAAAGTCTAAGGCATTCAGTCCTAACCTCACCAGACGAGACATATCCAAACGTAGCATAACACAACCTAACGTGCCGAGGCCACTATTGCTGTCCTCCCCGGATACAAGCAGAGCACGTTAGAGCAGATTAGAGGGCAAAAATCCACCGAATAGCATTGCATAGCACAAAAGCCAGGGTAGCCTGTCCTAACCCAGCCAAACGTAACATATCCAAACGTAACCTAACTCAGCCTAACATGGCGAGACAACTATTGCTGACCTCCACAGGGACAAGTGGAGTGTACCAGAGCACAGTAGTTAGCAGACATCCTCCGCATAGCAGTGTATAGCACAAAAGGCGAATATAACTTAACATACGCGGACGTAAAGTAACCTAACAGAACGTAGCGTAACTCAAAAGGGCCTGCTGCGACTACAGCTTCCGGGCTCCACGGAGTCTAGCAGAATGCACTAGAGCACAGAAGATCACATGAACCTGCCGGAAAATAGTGTACAGCACGAAAGTCGGAGCCACCCAAACCAGACAGAACCTAACATCTCCTAACCAAACACAACCTAACTCAGCTTAACGTGCCGCAACCTCTATTGCACGCCACCCATGGGCCAAGCGGAGTATAGTAGAGCACAGTAGAGCGAAGGAATCGACCGAATAGCAGTGTACAGCACGACGGTCAAAGCTATCCTGCCCTTACCTATCCAAACTTTACGTAAGCAAACGTAACAAGACCCAACCTAACTAAACGAGTCCTCTATTGCTGCCCCCAAGTGCCTAGCAGAGCATATTAGTGCAATGATGGGCGCAGAAACCCACAGAGTAGCAGCTTATAGCATGAAAGTCTATGCTACCGTATCCTAACGTTCCCAATCGTAACGTAACCGAACGCAACATAATTGGACCTAACGTGGCGAGACCACTATTGCTGACATCCGCAGAGCCACGCAGAGCATACTTGACCACACTAGGTCGCAGAAATCCACCAAGAAGCAGCGTTGAACACAAAAGTCAAAGTTGCCATATCCTAACCTAACCAAACGTGGCGTGGCCGGACGTAAAGTAACACATTTCAACGTGCCGAAACCACCATTGCTAACCACCGCAGAGCCAAGCAGGGCATACTAGAGCAATGTAGAGCACAGAAATACACCAAATAGGAATGTATAGCACTAAAGTCAGAGCTACCCCCTCCTTACCTAACCAAACGTAACATAAGCGAACGTAACGAAATTCAACCCGACGTTGCGCGACCGCTATTGCTGCCATCCCCAGAGCCGAGCAGAGTGAACAAGAGAAAAGTAGGGCGCAGGTGTACGCCGCACTGCAGTGCACGGCAAACAAGTCGATGGTATCCAAACCATACCTGAAGCAACCTAAACTGCCCTAGCCAGCCCAAACTGACGAGCCGAGACCGCCATTGCTGGCGTCCCCGGATCCAACCAGAACACACTAGAGCGCAGTAGAACGCGGAAATCAACGGAAGAGCAATGTACAGCACAAAAGTCAAAGATACCCTACCCTAACATAGACAACTGTAACATTGCCAAACGTAACATAACCCAACCTAATGCGACGCGGCCATTATTGCTGGCCACCACAGAGACAAGCAGATCGTGTTCGAGGAGAGTAGAGGCCAGAAATCCTCATTATCCAATTATACACCAGAGGAGTCAAATTTATTCGCACCCTACCCGAACTGACGTAACCAAGCGAAACGTAACAAAGCTCAACGTAGCGTGCCGCGACCGCTATTGCTGGACGTCGCAGGGACAAGAAGGATACAGCAGTGTCGGGTAGAGCGCAGAAGTCGGCCGAACAAAAGTGTATAGTACGAAAGCCAAGGTTACTCTTTCCGAACATGTCCCGTTATAGCGTAACCAAATTCACCTATCTCAAACTTGCGTGCCGAGACCACTATCTCTGGTCTCCCCATATCCAAACAGAATGTACTAGGACACAGTAGGGAGGTTAAATCCTCCGAATAGCAGTGCGCTGCACGAAAGGCGAAGCTACCCTATCCAAACCTGAGCAAACTTAACGCAAGGAAACATAACATAACTCTACCTAACGCAACAAGACCTCCATTGCTACTCTCCCCGAAGCCAGGAAGAACATAATAGAGGAGAGGAGAGCGCAGAAATCCACACAATCGCAGCGTATACCGGAAAGTTCGAAGATATGTAAACATAACATAACCAAACTTAAAACGGCCAAACGTACCCTATGACAAACTAATGTGACGAGGCCACTATTTCTAGCTTCCCCAGAGCCAAGCAGAACATCCTAGAGCACAGTTGAGCGCAGAAGTACGCCGCATTGCAGTGTAAAGCACAAATGTCAAAGATGCCCTAAGCTAGCCTGACCTAACCCAAACCAACCAAATGTACGGTAACACAACGTAACGTGCAGATGCCACTATTTCTGGCACTCACAGAGCCAAAATGAACATATTAGCTCACAGTAGATTGGAGAAATCCGCCGAAAAGCAGTGTATACCGCAAAAGCCATAGCCAGCTCCTCCTAACCTAATCAAACGTAAAGTGACCAATCGTAACCTAACTGAAACTAACGCGCAGCGGCCGCTATTGCTCGCCTCCACAGAGTCGATCAGAGTATAGTAGAGCAACGTAGAGAGGAGAAATCCACCGCATCGCAGTGAATATCACAAAGGTCGAAGGTATCCTAAAAAAACCTGACCGATCCTAACCTAAAGGAACGAAGCGTAACCCAACATAACGTGCCGCGAACACTGCCCCCCCCCCCCCCAAGCAAAGCATAATGTAGTAGAGCACAGTATATCACAGAAATCCACCTGATATCAGTGTATAGCACGGGAGTCAGAGCTATCCTATCCAAACTTAGCCTAACCTAACATAACCAAGCGTAACATAACGTATCGTGCCAGGACCAGTAATGCTCTACTCCCCTGAGTCGAGCGCAGTATAGTCGAGCAACGAAGAGCGCGGACATCCTCCGAATAGCAGCGTATGGAACAAAACTCTAACCTATACCATCCTATCATAATCAAACGTAACATAGGCAAACGTACCTAACCTCAAACCAATGTGCCGAGACCACTACTGCTGGCATCCCCAGAGCCGAACAGAATACACTAGTCCAGAGCAGTGCGCAGTAATTCAGCGCATTGGATTGTATAGCACAGAAGTCCAACATATGGTGACACAGCCTGACCTAACCTAAACTACCCAAACGTCGAGTAACTCAATATGACGTGACGAGACCAATAATGGTGACCTCCCGCGGCCAGGCAGAGCACACTAGAGCGGAATTGAGCGCAGAAATCTTCCGAATAGCCAAACGTAATATACCCAAACATAACCTATCTCAACCTAACCTGACGGGACCACTATTACTGGCCCCAACAGATGCAAGCAGAATGTACTAGAGAACAGTAAGGCGCAGAAATCCACCTCATTGCTGTGAATAGCACAAAAGGCGAAATGGCCTAACCCAAACTCACCTACCCTAACCCAACCAAACGTAATCTAACTCAACCTAACTTGCCGAGATTACTAACGCTGGCCACCCTAGATACAAACTGGAAATATTAGAACACAGTAGAGCGCAGAAAGCCGCGTATAGGAGTTTATAGCGCAAAAATCTGAGCTATCGCGACCTTCCCTTACCAACGTAACACAAACGAACGCAGCATAGCTCAACCTTTCTCGCGGAGACCAATATTGCTGGCCAAGAAGGAGCCATGAAGAAGATACTAGAGGACAGCAGAGCGCAGAAATCCTCCGCCTTACATTGTACAGCTCAAGAGTGTAGGATATCCTGTCATACCCTGACCAGCCCTAGGCTATCCAAACTTAGAGTAACTGAACATAACGAGAGGAGAAGGTTATTCCTGTCCTCCCTAAATGCAGGCAGAGGACATTAGAGCTCAAACGTAACACACCCAAAATTAATATAACTCAACCTAACATGACGAGACCTTTATTGCTGACCTCCACAAAGACAATCAGGGTATACTAGGGCACAGTAGTGCGCAGAAATCCACCGCACTGCAGTGAATAGCACAAATGTCAGGCATACACTGACCTAAACTTACCTTACCTAACCTACCCAAACGTAGTGTAACTGAGCATGACGTGAAAAGACCAATATTTCTGTTCTCCCCATTGCCAAGCAGGGCACATTAGAGCACATTAGAGAGCAGAAATCCACCGAAAAGCAGGGATTAGCGCAGAAGTCAGAGCAGCCTATTCTAACCTAGGCAAACGTAACATAGCCAAACCAAGCGTAACTAAACCCAACATGCCCAGACCACTATTGCTGACATCCACAGAGACAAGCAGAATGTACTGGAGCACAGTAGAGCGCAGAAATCTACTGCATTGCGGTGAGTAGCATAAAGGCCGTTGATATTCTTACCTAACTTGACCTAACCTAAACAAATGGAACGTAGCATAACTCGTAATATCGTCCCGCGACCACTGCTGCCGGACTGCATGGAGACAAGCAGAATACAGTAGAGCACAGTGGACAGCACGGACACGCCGAATAAAAGTGTATAGCACTTAGGTCGAAGCCACCCTAACCAAACTTAACCTGACATAACATAGTCAAACGTAGACGAACTGAACATAACGTGCCTTGGCTTTTGCTAGCTTCCCCAGGGCCACGCAGAATATAGTAGAGCACAGTCGAGCGCAGAAGTCCTCCGAATAGAAGTGTATAGCACGAAAGTCAGACATACCCTGACGAAACCTGACCATGCCTTACCTATCCAAACATAGTGTATCTAAACATAACGTGACGAGACCAACTTTGCCGGAATCCCCAGAGCCAGGCGGAGCACATTAGTGCGCAGAAATCTACCGAATGGCAGTGTATAGCACAAAGGACAAAGCCATTCTATCGAAACGAGGCCCAACCCATCTTAGCCAAGCGTAGAATAAATGTAGTTAACCGGCCGACACCTCTATTGCTGGAATGACCATAGCCAGGCAGAAGAGGTTAGCGCGCAGTAAAGTGCAGAAGACCACCGAAAAGCAGTGTAAAGCGCAAAAGTCAAAGCCACCCCAACCAAACCAGCCCCAACCTAACCTAACCAAACGTAACATAACTCAACCTAGCGTGCCGAGACCACCATTGCTAGTCTCCCCATAACCGAGCTGAATGTACTAGAGCACGGTACAGCGTAGTAATACACAGCATTACAGTGTATAGGACAAGAGTGGAAGATTTCGTAACCTAACCTGTCCTAACCTAACCAAACCGAACGTAGCCCGACTCAACATAAGCAGCCGCGTCTGGTATTGCTGTCCTCCGCTGTGCCAAGCGGAGCATATTAGTGCAATGATGAATGCAGGAATCCACCGAATGGCGCCGTATAGCACAAAAGTCAGAGCTTTCCTACCCCATCCTACCCAATTATTACATAACCAAACGTTACATAACACAACCTATCGTACCGAGACCACTGCTGCTGCCCTCCACAGAGACAACCAGGACATACTAGAGCACAACGCAGCCGCAGTAATCCGCCGAAGAGCAGCGCAGGTCTCCAAAGTCAATGCTACGCCGACCAACCTTAGTCTAACCTAACCTAGCAGAACGTAAACTAAATCAAAAAAACGTGCACATGCCAGTATTGCTGGACTTCAAAGTGCCAAGATGTAGATACTAGTGCACCGTAGATCGCCGAAATCCTCCGAATAGCAGTGTATAGCTCAAAAGCCAAAGCTATCTCCTCCTAACATAACCAAGCGTAGTAAAGCCATACGCATCGTAACTCAGACGAACGCGACCAGGGCTCTACAGCGGGCCTCCGCTTAGACAAGCAGAATATA
>NW_016918542.1:0-245 GCF_001483705.2 Eufriesea mexicana
AAATCTATAACGTTTTATACCTTGGTGAATAGATCGTCTAACGCCTCAAATTCAATTGCAAGTGCAGCCATCTACTTGCCAGAGAATAGGTCTATTCAAAATCTATAATCAGTTGTAGCTTGGTTAATAGGTCGCATGGCGTCTGCAACCAATGGCATGTACAGCCATCTACTTGCCAGAGATTTGGTCTAATCAAAGTCTAAAGCCTCCTACAGCTTGGTGAATAGATTGCCTAACGCCTACAA
>NW_016918543.1:0-878 GCF_001483705.2 Eufriesea mexicana
TACAGCCATCTACTTGCCAGAGAATAGGTCTATTCGAAATCTATAAACTGTTATAGCTTGGTGCATAGATCGCGTAACGCCTTCAACCAATGGCAAGTACAGCCATCTACTTGCCAGAAAAAAGGTCTATTCAAAATCTATAACCTGTTATAGCTTGGTGAATAGATCGCCTAACGTCATCAGTCCAATGGCAAGTACAGTCATCTACTTTAAAGAGAATAGGTCTAGTCAAAATCTATAATTCGTTATAGCTTGGTGAATAGGTCGCCTTACGCCTTCAACCAACGGCAAGTACAGCCATCTGCTTGCCAGAGAATAGGTCTATTCAAAATCTATATTCCGTTATGGCTTGGTGAATAGATCGCCTAACGTCTTCAATTCAATGGCAAGTACAGCCATCCACTTGCCAGAGAACAGGTCTATTCAAAATCTATAACTTGTTATAGGTTCGCGATTAGATCGCCTAACACTTTCAACCAACGGCAAGTACAGCCATCTACTTGCCAGAGAATAGGTCTATTCAAAATCTATAATCCGTTATGGCTTGGTGAATAGATCGCCTAACGCCTTCAGCCCAATGGCAAGTACAGCCATCTACTTGCCAGGGAATTAGTCTATTCAAAATCTATAACCTGTTATAGCTTGGTGAATAGATCGCCAAACGCCTTCAGTACAATGGCAGGCACAGCCATCTAATTACCAGAGTATAGGTCTATAGAAGTTCTATAGTCTGTTATAGCTCAGTGAATAGATCGCCTAACGCCTTCAATCCAATGGCAAGTACAGCAATCTACTTGCCGGAGAACAGGTCTATGCAAAATCTATAACTTGTTAAAGCTTGGCGATTAGATCGCTTAACGCCATCAATCCAATGGCAA
>NW_016918544.1:0-338 GCF_001483705.2 Eufriesea mexicana
CATTAGATTGAAGGCGTTGGGCGATCTATTCACTAAGCTATAACAGATTATAGATTTTCAATAAACATATTTTCTGGCAAGTAGATTGCTGTACTTGCCACTGGATTGAAGGCGCTGGGCGACCTATTCACCGAACTATAGCAGACTATAGATCTTCAGTAGAGCTATACTCTGGCAAGTAGATGGCTGTACCTGAAATTTTATAGAATGCGTTTGGCGATCTATTCACCAAGCTATAACAGGTTATAGATTTCGAATAGACTTATTCTCTGGCAAGTAGATGGCTGTACTTGCCATTGGATTGAAGGCGTTAGGCGATCTATTCACCAAGCTATAGC
>NW_016918544.1:380-1022 GCF_001483705.2 Eufriesea mexicana
CTTGTCATTGGTTGAAGGCATTATGCGACCTATTCACCAAGCTATAACAGATTATATATTTTGAATAGGCCTATTCTCTGGCAAGTAGATGGCTGTAACTGCCATTAGAATGGAGGCGTTAAGCTATCTATTCACCATGCTATAGCAGGTTGTAGATTTTGAATAGACTTTTTCTCTGGCAAGTAGATGTCTGTACTTACCATTGGATTGAAGGCGCTATTCTATCTATTCACCAAGCTATAACAGGTTATACATTTTGAATAGACCTATGCTCTGGCATGTGGATGACTGTACGTGTCATTGGCTGAAGGCATTATGCGACCTATTCACCAAGCTATAACAGGTTATACATTTTGAATAGACCTATGCTCTGGCATGTGGATGACTGTACGTGTCATTGGCTGAAGGCATTATGCGACCTATTCACCAAGCTATAACAGGTTATACATTTTGAATAGACCTATGCTCTGGCATGTGGATGACTGTACGTGTCATTGGCTGAAGGCATTATGCGACCTATTCACCAAGCTATAACAGGTTATACATTTTGAATAGACCTATGCTCTGGCATGTGGATGACTGTACGTGTCATTGGCTGAAGGCATTATGCGACCTATTCACCAAGCTATAACAGATTATATA
>NW_016918545.1:0-434 GCF_001483705.2 Eufriesea mexicana
ATTCTAACCTAACCAGACACAACCTAACATATTCAAACGTATAGTAGCAAAACCTGAATAGACGAGACCTCCATCGCTGGCCCCACGAAGCCAAGCAGAACCGATTGGAGCACTGTAGGGCGCAGAAGTTCACGGAACAGCTGTATAGAACAAAACTCAAATTCATCCAGACCAAGCATAGCCTAACATGACCTAACAAAACGTAAAGTATCTCAACCAAACGTGCCTCCCCAGAGACAAGGAGATAACAGTAGAGCATCGCAGAGCGCAAATATCGAAAGGACAGCCGTATATAGCACAAAAGTCAAATCCATTTCGACCAACGTAACGTAACCCAACAAAACTTCCCACGTCCGCTCTTACTGGCCACCAAATGGACAAGCAGATGCTAGTGCAGCTATACAGTGTACAGGCATCGGCCGAAAAACAGTGTA
>NW_016918546.1:0-703 GCF_001483705.2 Eufriesea mexicana
GCACGTCAGGTTCAGAATGTTTACGTTTGCTAATGTTACGTTGGGAGGGTATGTGTTAAGGTTTCTGTGACTTATGCTTTATGTACTGCTATTTGGTGGTTTTCTGCGCTCTACTGTGCCGCAGTATGTTCCGCTTGACTCCGGGGAGGCCAGCAGCCGTGGTCGCAGCACGTTAGGTTAAGTTATGTTACGTTTGTTTATACTACGTTTGGACAAATTAGGATAGGTTGATTCAGACTTTTGCGAAATACACTGGGCATCGGATTATTTCTGCACTCTACATTGCTACACTCTCATCTGCTCGACGCACTGGAGGAGAGCAATTGTGGCCGCGTCACGATACGATGAGTTACGCTGCGTTTGGTTATGTTAGGTTACGCTGCGTTAGCTAACGGTAGCTTTGACTTTTGCGCTTCACGCTGCTATTCTATTGACTTTCGCGCTTCACGCTGCTATTCTATTGACTTTCGCGCTCTACTTGCCCCACCATAATCTTGCCCGAACATGGGAAGCCAGCAATAGTGGCCTCGGCTCGCTTTGTGTTATGTTACGGACGGCTGTGCTGCCATTTGCTAGGTTAGGAAAGGATCGCTAAACTTTTGCGCTACACAATGATATTCGGTGGATTTCAGCGCTCTACAGCGCCCCAGGGTGTTCTGCTTGGCGTTGGTAGGGCTAGCAATGGCGGTCACTGTGCGCTGTG
>NW_016918547.1:0-249 GCF_001483705.2 Eufriesea mexicana
TAGCACGCCAATAGAATCTTTCCACCTCATTTATGCAAGAAAGATAGCTCACCTCGATATTGGCCGAAAATGTCAATGAAATTGAATTTTCCTGCCAGATTCTACTGCATTGCAATGGCTACAGCGCTCCAGAAGTATCTTTCCTCCTTACTTTGGGATGAAGGCCAACTCACCACGATATCAGTGGTAAATGACAATAAAATTCAATTTTCCAGCAAGGTTCTATAGCACTGCAATGCCTATAGCATG
>NW_016918548.1:0-395 GCF_001483705.2 Eufriesea mexicana
CGGTCCACCGCACTAGAGCATCCGTTCCTTGTGTGACCGAACGCAAGGCAACGGAAGCACTGGGTGCGCCGCACCTCCAAGGCCACGACACGGGCCGATGTCCAGCCGACGCGGATCCGCCCGCAATCGACGGCCTTTCTCGCTGCCACGAGGGGACACTGCCCCATACAGAGCCCAGCCCCGAAGCGGAAGACCGGATCACTCCGGTTCTTACTTGCGCCTCGGCGCAATCACCGACCCTAGCCAGGGCAGCGGCCACCTCGCGGGGGGTGACAGAGTCATCGAGGCCTGTCATCCTCAGCTCCGATTTTTTGGTGGGAACCGTAACGCGCACGCCGGATCCCTCCACGACTTCGCTCAATCGCCCGGCCAGAGCGGCGGCTCTCTGTGCGCCC
>NW_016918549.1:0-229 GCF_001483705.2 Eufriesea mexicana
CGTGACTCAACATAACGCACCGAGACCATTATTACTGGCCTTCCCAGAGTCAATCTGAAAACCTTGAGGCACAGTAGGTAGCTTCAATCCACCTCATAGCAGACTATATCACTAAACTCATAGCTATCCCCTCCTAACCTAACCAATCGTAACATAACCTAACGAAACGTAACACAATCTAACGTGCCGCGACTACAATTGCTGGCCACGCCAGAGCCTAGCTGAATAT
>NW_016918550.1:0-951 GCF_001483705.2 Eufriesea mexicana
GAACATGCTAGTGGATAGTAGAACGCAGACATCCGTAGAATCGCAATGTATATCAGAAAAGTCGATGCTACCCGAGTCTAACCCCTACCAACGGTACCTAACCCAACATAGCCTGATTCTACATAACGTGCGCGACCAATATTGCTGGACGCCTATGTCCAAGTAGAATATATTATAGCACAGTAGAGCGCCGAAATCCACCGAATAACTGTGTACAGCATAAGAGTGAATGCTACCCTGCACTAACATAGCCAAACGTAACATACCAAAATGCAACAGAACACAGCCTGAAGTGCCGAGAGCGCTACTGCTGGCCACCCCGAAGCCAAGCAGAATATACTAGAGCACAGCAGGGCGCAGGAGTCTCCCGAACAGCTGTGTACTGCACAAACGTCAAAGCCGTCCTAGCCAAACTTAACCCACCCTAACCAAACCAATCGCGACATAACTCAAACGAACGTGCCGCAGCCACTTCTGGTGGCCTCCCCGCAGACAAGCAGAGTCTAGCAGAGCAATGCATAGCGCAGGTATCTACCGAAAAGCAGCGTGCAGGACAAAAGTCACAGATACCCTAACCAAACCTAACAACCTAGCCAAGCCAATCCTAGTCTAACTCGACCTAACGAGACGAGACCACAATCTCTCGCATCCTCAGGGCCAAGCAGAACATGTTACAGCACAGTAGAGTCCAGAAATCAGCGGTAAGCGATGTATACCGCGAAAGTCATGGCTATCATATCCTAACCAGGCCAAACGTAACATAACCAAACGAAACCTATCGCAGCCTAACGTTCAGAGATCACTACTGCTGCCCCCGCCAGAGACAAGTTGGACATATTAGAGGGGAGTAGAGCGCAGGAACCAATGGAATCGCGGTTAATAGCACAATAGTCAAAGCTATCCTATCCTAGCATAGCCATACGTAACGCAACAGAACGCAGCTTAGCCCAA
>NW_016918551.1:0-3999 GCF_001483705.2 Eufriesea mexicana
TAGGATAGGTGAGCTTAGGTTAGGTTTAATTAGGTTAGGTTTGGATTGGTTGGGTTAGGTTATGTTAGGTTAGGATAAGCTAGGTTAGCTAGGTTAGGTTAGGTCATGTTAGGGTAGGTTCCTTTATGTTAGGTTAGGGAAAGTTTTTGTAGGTTGGGTTTGGTTATGTTAGGTTTGCTAAAGCTTGGGTAGGTTTGGCTAGGATATGTTTAACAGAGTTAGGATAGGTTAGGTTAGGTTATGTTAGGTTAGGTTATGTCGGATTGGATCAGGTCTGATCAGGTCCGGTCAGGCCATGTCATGTCATGTCAGGTCAGGTCAGGTCAGTTAGCTCATGTCAGGTCAGGGTAGGTCTGGTCAGGTCTGGCCTTCTCAGGTCAGGTCAGGTCGTGTCAGGTCTGGCCATGGCGGGGCAGGGCAGTTCGGGCCAGGCCAGGAGAGGTAAGGTCAGTACAAGTTACGGCAGGCTAGGACATTCCATGCGGTGTCAGGGGAGGGCAGGTGAGCTCAGGTGAGGTCAGATCAGGTGAGGTCAGGTCAGGTCATGACTGGTCAGTTCCGGTCACGTCATGTCAGGCCAGGCCTTTCCAGTTCGTGTCAGGTGACGTCAAGTCAGGTCGTGGCACGTCAGGTCAGGTCAGGTCAGGTCAGGACAGGTTAGAATATGTTATGTTAGGTTGGGTTGGTTAAATAACAAAGGGTTAGGTTAGTTTAGGTGAGTTTAGGTTAGGTTTGATTACGATGCTTTAGGACTGGTTGGGTTGCGGTAGGTTAGGTTAGGTAAGTTTAGGATTGGTTGGGTTATGTTAGGATATGTTAGGTTAAGTTAGGTTAGGCAATGTTAGGTCATGTCAGGTCAGTGCAGGTCAGGCCAGGCCAGTCAATGTCAGGCCACGTCAGGTCAGGCACGACAAGGCAATGTCAGGCCACGTCAGGTCAGGTCAGGTCAGGTCAGCCAGTACATGTCAGGTTTGTGCAGTTCAGCCCGGGCCAGGCAATGTCAGGCCACGACAGGTCAGGTCGGGTCAGGTCAAGTCAGGTCGGGTCATGTCAGGACATGTCAGGCCAGGCCAGGTCAGGTAAGGTCACGACAGGTCAGGCCAGTTCAGGTAAGGGCAGGTCTGACATTCCAGGTCATGTCAGGTTATGTCAGGTCAGGTCGGTGCATGTCAGGTCAGGTCATGCCAGGTCAGGTCATGTCAGGTCAGGTCAGGCCAGGCCAGGAGAGGTAAGGTCAGTACAAGTTACGGCAGGCTAGGACATTCCATGTGGTGTCAGGTGAGGTCAGGTGAGCACAGGTGAGGTCAGATCAGGTGAGGTCAGGTCAGGTCATGACTGGTCAGTTCCGGTCACGTCATGTCAGGTCAGGCCATTCCTGTTCGTGTCAGGTGATGTCAAGTCAGGTCGTGGCATGTCAGGTCAGGTCAGGTCTGGTCAGGTCAGGTTAGGATATGTTATGTTAGGTTAGGTAAGGTTAGTTTACAGTAGGTTAGGTTAGGTTAGGTGAGATCCGGTTAGGTTTGATTCCGATAGGTTAGGATTGGTTGGGTTTGGTTAGGTAAGGTTAGGTTAGGTTAGGATTGATTGTGTTTTGTTAGGTTAGGTTAAGTTAGGTTAGGTTATGTTAGGTCATGTAAGGTCAGACCAGGTCAGGTCAGGTCATGTCAGGTCAGGTCAGTTCAGTCCAGGCCCGGCCAGGTAAGGTCGCGACAGGTCAGGCCAGTTCATGTCAGGTCTGTGCAGGTCAGTCCAGGCCAAACAATGTCAGGCCAAGACAGGTCAGGTCAGGACAGGTCAAGTCTGGTCGTGTCATGTCAGGACAGGCCAGGCCGTGCCAGGCCAGGTAAGGTCACGAAATGTCAGGCCAGTTCAGGTAAGGGCAGGTCAGGAAGTTCCAGGTCGGGTCAGGTTAGGTCAGATCAGGTCAGGTAAAGTCAGGTCAGGTCAGGACAGGTCAGGTTAGGTTATGTTAGGTTAGGTCAGGTTAGTTCAGCTTACGATAGGTTAGGTTAGGATTGGTTGGGTTAGGTTCGTTAGGTTAGATTAAGCTAGGTTATCTAGGTTTGGTTAGGTCATGTTAGGTTAGGTTTCTTTATGTTAGGTTAGGGAAAGTTTGGGTAGGTTGGGTTTAGTTATGTTAGGTTTGCTAAAGCTAGGGTAGGTTTGGCTAGGATAGGTTTTACATAGTCAGGATAGGTTAGGTTAGGTTATGTCAGATTAGGTCAGGTCTGATCAGGTCCGGTCAGGTCAGGTCATGCCATGTCATGTCAGGTCATGTCAGTTAGTCCATCTCAGGTCAGGGCAGGTCTGGTCAGGTCTGGCCTTCGCAGGTCAGGTCAGGTCGTGTCAGGTCTGGTCATGACGGGTCAGTTCCGGTAACGTCATGTCAGGTCAGTGCAGGTCAGGCCAGGCCAGGCAATGTAAGGCTAGGTCAGGCCAGGTCAGGCAATGTCAGGTCACGTCAGGTCAGGTCAGGTCAGGTTAGGATATGTTATGTTAGGTTAGGTTGGTTAAATTACAATAGGTTAGGTTAGTTTAGGTGAGTTTAGGTTAGGTTTGGTTACGATGGTTTAGGACTGGTTGGGTTGAGGTAGGTTAGGTTTGGATAGGTTAGGATTGGTTGGGTTATGTTAGGTTATGTTAGGTTAAGTTAGGTTAGGCTATGTTAGGTCATGTCAGGTCAGTGCAGGTCAGGCCAGGCCAGGCAATGTAAGGCTAGGTCAGGCCAGGTCAGGTCAGGCACGACAGGGTAATGGCAGGTCCGGTCAGGTCAGGTCAGGTCTGGCCTTCTCAGGTCAGGTCAGGCCGTGTCAGGTCTGACCATGACGGGTCAGGGCATTTCGTGTCAGGTCGGGTCAGGTCAGGCCAGGCCAGGTCAGGTCGGGTTAGGTTAGGTTGTGTCTGATCAGGCCAGGTAAGGTCAGGTCATGTCAGGTCAGGTCAGGACATGTCAGGTCAGGTCACGTCACTCAGTTCATGTCAGGTCAGTGCAGGTCAGGCCAGGTCAGGCAATGTCAGGTCACGTCAGACCAGCCCGGGCGAGGCAATGTCAGGCCAGGTAAGGTCAGGTCAACTCAGGTCAGGTCAGGGCAGGCCAGGCCATTCCAGGCCATGTCTGGCCAGTCCAGGTCAGGTTAGGTCATGTCATGTGAGGTCAGTTCAGTCCAGGCCAGGCCAGGTAAGGTCACGACAGGTCATGCCAGTTCATGTAAGGGCAGGTCAGGACTTTCCGGGTCTGGTGCCATGTGAAGTCAGGTCAGGTCAGGTGAAGTCACGTCTGGTCAGGTCAGGAGTGGTCAGGTTCGGTCAGGTCAGGCCAGAATGGGTCAGGTCACATCAAGCCAGGCCATGTCAGGCCAAGTAAGGTCAGGTCATGTCAGGTCAGGTCCGGACGGTTCAGGTCAGGTCAGGTTAGGTTATGTTAGGTTAGGTCAGGTTAGTTTAGATTACGATAGGTTATTATAGGATAGGTGAGCTTAGGCTAGGTTTGATTTGGGTAGGTTAGGATTGGTTGTGTTAGGAAGGATAGGAAAAGTTTGGGTAGGTTGGATTTGGTAATCTTAGGTTTGCTAAAGCTTGGGTAGGTTTGGCTAGGATAGGTTTTCAAAGTTAGGATAGGTTAGGTTAGGTTAGGTTAGATTAGGCTAGGTCAGATTAGGTCAGGTCTGATCTGGTCCGGTCATGTCAGGTCTGGTCATGTCAGCCCAGGTCAGGCCAGGCCAGGTCAGGTCGGGTTAGGTTAGGTTAGGACAGATCAGGTCACGTCTGGTCAGGCCAGGCCAGGACAGGCCAGGTCAGGTCGGGTTAGGTCATGTCATGTGACGCCAGTTCAGTCCTGGCCAGGCCAGGTAAGGTCACGACAGGTCAGGCCAGTTGAGGCAAGTGCAGGTCAGGACATTCCAGGTCTGGTCATGTGAAGTCAGGTCAGGTCAGGTGAAGTCAGGTCAGGTCAGGTCAGGAGAGGTCAGGTTCGGTCGGGTCAGGCCAGAATGGGTCAGG
>NW_016918552.1:0-393 GCF_001483705.2 Eufriesea mexicana
AAAGAAAAATTTTGTTGCAGAGATTTCAATCTTTTATCATTTGATGGAGAAGCAAAGGAAGATTAAGAAGAATCTATAATATTAAATAAAAGGTTTACTGGTAAGGGCAAATCAGCTCATGATCATATAACAGATCCAAAATTAAGCTCACAACCAGCTGTTGAACCATCTGGACCTTCAAATAAGGAAAGGAAAAAAGAATGTAATAGCGATTGAGAAAATGACGATGAAGTAAAAACTCAAGAAGAATTAGTAATTATGAAGAAAGAGAAAGAGTTAGTTTATTGTTTACATTATAACTATGTTATAGAAAGTAGGATTTTTCATTGACTGTCTCTTATATTTATATTTTCAGAGCAATGAAGAAAAGGATAAAAAATACATTGAGAGATA
>NW_016918552.1:2658-39997 GCF_001483705.2 Eufriesea mexicana
AACTTCTAATTCTTCTTGAGTTTTTACTTCGTCGTCATATTCCCAATTGCTACTACTGCGGCCTTCCTTTCTTTTTTTAATTGCACGTCCAAGTGGTTCAACAGCTGGTTGTCAGCTTAATTTTGGATCAGTTAAATGATCATGTGTTGCTTTGCCCTCACCACTAAACTTTTTACTTAATGTCACATATTCTATTTCATCTTTCTCTGCTTCTTCATGAAATGATAAAAGATTGAAATCTCTGTAACAAAATCTTCCATTGCAAAGAATAATACTGCTGCTGTTTTAGTTTTTAAACTGTCCTTTACTTCTTCACTTTCCTGTACCTATTATTCTTGGTATAATATCAAAAAATGGAATCTTCAATATTATAGGTTTTATCAATCTTGGAGGATAAAGTGGTTTATCATTCTACAAAACAGAGGAAATATTATATTTATATCAATGCTTGATATATATTCTTGCAAACATTAAATTTACCTCATCTACAAGTGCTTCTTCGAGTTTAAGCATACTATATATAGCTTCCCCAGTAACTCTACCAAAGGTTGTATGCTTATTCTGCAAATCTGTTGTAGAACTAAGAATAAAGAAGTATTGGGAACCATTGTCAACATTCCAGCATTAACCATTCCAATTTAATCTCGTCGACAAAATTGAAGTCTGGTATGAAATTCGTCCTAAAACATATATATCCAATAATTATTTTTCAATAAAAATGGTATTCATTTTATTTTTAAATATAGTCTCACTTCAAATGGTTCTGCATATATTTTACTACCTTCTCCTGCACCTGTGGGAACACCATCTTGTGTTAGGAATCCTTTGATAATTCTATGAAATATAGTGTCACCCTAATATCCTTCCATACATAATTGTATGAAATTTCTACATGCCTTTGGAGTTTCTTTTGACCATAATTCCAACTCATCATCACCAGCAGTTGTTTTCATTATATCCTAGTTATAAGAAATCTATTAGTTTTATTAATGTAAAACACCTTTAAAATCAAATTTATTAAAATTTATTATGTATTATTGTAATTCAAATTAGAAATTATTTAATACATTAATATAGAAATTTAGAAAGTAAATATTGTATATCGGTTAAATTTTTAAAAACAGATATACAATCCATTGAAATATTATAAAATGATACTTATTACTTTACCCTTAGTGGCTGGCGCTTGCATATAAATATTACTCATGTTTGTAAGTCTCCTATAATAGAAAAAATCCATCATCAATATTGTTTCATATTAAATCCTTAGTTATTTATGAATCAGTAAATCAAATGGTTCATTTCTCGAATAATCATACCTTTGACCTCCTTTTGACATTGGTTTTATTGATCCAATAAAGTCCACGATGTGCCACAGCACCATTGTAATTGCTCCTTTTATAGTGTCCAAGTACCTATAGATATTACTAGACATTTTGGCCTTAATGCAACATTTACACTCTATATCCAATTTTACTTTACCTTTCATAACTATTATCAATTGTTCATTCTCCATCTCTTCAATGATCCTCATATTTATAAGTCAATGCCACACATGTTTCTCTCTTGATACATATGCTGTCTCTTTTCCGTTTCCTGATTTGACGTCATATACATTTCCTCTTCTCATTCCTTTTATTTAAACTTAACACATTAGCAATGATCATTAAATTTGATCACTGATATTAATATTCATTTATATTAGGAACACAACATACCTTTCAATCTCGATGTATTCTCCATATCTTGTTGTTATAACAGGCCATCACCTAAATTAATTATATTTTTTGTCTGCCTAAACCATCTCCATTTTCTGAATTTTTATTTAGCCATCAAAGATTTCTATTTTGTATGTCATATGGTTAACCAACCTAGAATGCAACAGACATATCATACTTTACATATTTATATTGCTGCTTCAATTTTTTCTTGCTATAAAGTATAATTGTTGGCATCTACGCTGATGATATTCCATGACTCCAATATTTTTCTATTGTTGCACGTGCCTGTTTATTTCAACAGAGTATAGTCTTTTCTAACTTACACTATTTAATTATAACTAAAGGTTATGTTAATACAAATACTTACATTCTTTTCGTGATGCAGGTACACCTGCAGGGACACAACAATGCTTCCGGCGTTTGTTTGTAATTTTTTCTCGTTTCCCATGCACTCTTCTGTTCACTTGGAGAAAAATTAACAAATCGCTCAATTTCTGTGTTTATTTTATGAAATTTTATAATTGCGTTGTAAAGGCGTACCTTTGCATATTTGTCGTGTGCCAGGTAAAGAAATGAATGCTGATTGTCTAATTAAAACCGCTGTTTCGGCTGAATTTATTAAAGAATGTAGAAAACTTTATGATTTTATTTATTAAAATAAATTAAAATATATTAGGTGCACGTAACCAGAGTTAGTAAACTATTTGAGAAACTATTCCAAAATCATAGATGGCGCTGATCGCAGGCGGTAAAATTTTTATTCGAACTGGATACTAGATATCAATTCGACAGTAGAAAATTAATAAATTGCCAAGTTTTTGTTATTAATTCATGAAAATTTATAGCTGCACAGCAAAGTTGGAATTATAGGCAACATTCTTACAGGATGTTTAGTTTAATAATTATTACTTACATGAGCGACAGGTTTTGTATTTCCTGTAGTAAATAAGATTGCTATAGAAAAGTATTTTTCTTGCATAATATTCTTATTATTTTGTAATAATTATACACTAGCATAAGAAAGCGTAAAAATAAATTATTTTATTAAGAAATTTTGTTTACAATTTTTTCATAGACGAAAAATGAACACAGTTAGAAATAGATTAAAAAACTACTAACTATGGGACGAGAATCGAACCACGGTCCATTACCACAGGAATATTCATCTATCGCTTTTAGGCACTTGTAAAATGATGGAAATAAATCTGTAATTACGAAAGTAATGAAACTTTAATCGTAAATATCTCAAATACTATTGAGTAGTTGCTGCTATAATGATATATTTTCTTAAACTGCATGACGATATCTACAAACCTGCAGAGTATCAACTAAATCGGTGACCCGAAGCACTTGCACTCTCCTTGTTAGCTTAATTCCTCTTCATTTAAATATCTTTTAAACAGATATTGCCCACTCTCTATTTTCAAATTCCGAAGGGAACAGTGAAAATTCACAAGAGTTAGGACATACGTTATACCTTATGCGTAGCTCTTAGCTTGATATCGTTTCCCGAAGGAAAACGATACCAATTACCAGGTCTCACCACGTGGAGGTGGCTACGCATCGAGACCCGACATGCGCCCTAGTGGCGCAGCCTGCTGGCGCTACCTGTATCAAAGGTACCCTAATCTAACATGGAGCAAATTAAGTTAAAATGACTCTACTGACACTTTATTATATTTCGTGTCTTACAAAAGGGGTTTCGGTTCGGTATACTGAAACTCTACTGTCGCAACGCTAAGATATTTTCAAGTTCCCATAAAAATAGGGAATGAAATATCAAACACGCGAGCTAATAGAAAATCGCGACGCGCCCGAACGAGTTCGCGATTATTCGAAAGACCGACTAGCCTAGGCGATGTACTACTAATAGAAAATCGCGACGCGCCCGAACGAGTTCGTGATTTTTCGAAGGACCGACTAGCCTAGGCAATGTACTCCCGTGTACAGAGATAATTTCATACCTCGGCACCCTCCCGATCGGGCCTAGCTCAATTCCAGTCACTGTCGCACTCGCCAAGACTTACACGTGGACCAAGGATAGTCCCTTGTCAATAATGAAACTTCTAGTGTCAACGCAAGGGCCCTGCTAGGCGGTTGCCGGCCAAGACAGACACTTCGCATCCCAGCCACACGGGGTAGAACTTAATCATCCCTGTGGTCTAAGCGTAGATGGTACTAGTCCGTCAGCTAGCATGTGCCCGAGCCCCAGTCGCGTACAACTTAGGCAGCGGACCGCCCCGTCGAGGTCAGAAGACGCACTGATCCGAGGGGGTCACCCTGGAACCCGATGCATGACGAGATTGACAGTGGCTGGAAATGAGTGTCGGAGACGAGTCGTGAGGATGACTTACGAAGCATGTACTTATCGAGTACACGAGAGCACGTCGCGTAGGCTAGTCGGTACTTAAGAAAGATCGCAATTATCGCGAGAACAATTATGTTCTATTTGGTAAACGAGAGGGATATATGACATGTGTATATTCGCTCCAAGTTAGGCAGCTTACCTGTGAACAGATAACACGCACATGAAATTTAGTCTAGAAATCTATCTTATAACTACTTACATCTACTTAAGTCTAAACGCACGCATTCCTCGCCGTTCAACGATGTCTTGTGTTGAAATCTTGAAAATCTTAAAATCTACATTATAGATACTTAAGTCTACTTAAATCTAATTGCACGCATCCCGCGTCGTTCAACGATGTCTTGAAAAACCTGAAAAGCTGAAAAGAAACAGATTAGTAAATGATTAGTACAACACAATGAAACAAATACAAACAAATAAAATAAATATAAACCATAAATATCAACTCAGTGGAACGAACAACCCAACGATGAGACATTAAAATCCTAACCATAAGGCATGAACAACCCAACGATGAGGCATAAGAATCCAATGACGACACATTTGAATATTATACGAAATATTCGAATTGTCAAATAAAAATAAAATCTGCAAAGTAAAAAATAACTAAAACCTGAAAGAAAATTAATTATAACATAGAAATATAAAAATCTAACACAATCCAAGAATGAAACAAGAAGAACCCAATGATGAGATATAAACATTCCAACGATGAGACATAAACAACCCAAAGATGAGACATTCGAATATTATAAGAAATATTCGAATTGTCAGATAAAAATAAATAGAAACGAAAAAATATTATCTGAAAGAAGAAACAATAATTAAAACCAGGAAAAAAAAGAATAATTAATATCTGAAAATAAAAATTTCCAACAACCCAACAATGAGACATAAATAAACCAACGATGAGATATAAACAATCCAACGATGAGACAAACAATCCAACGACGAGGCATTCGAATATTATACGAAATATTCGAATTGTCAGATAAAAGTAAATAAAAACGAAAAAATATTATCTGAAGGAAAAAAAAAGTATTTAAAACCTGAAAAAAGAAAAAATAATTAATGCCTGAAAAAAAAGGAAATTAATAGCTGTAAATAAAAAAGAAACAATTAGTAAATTGTTTAATGGGGTGGGATGAAGGTGGGGGACCACCCCGAACCTCATTTCGTATCCCCACCCCTCGAGCACAATGCAAATTTAGATGTTACGCTTCTAAAGTCGAATCGACAAATAAATTATGCTCTGTCGCATCGACCCTTATATAGCCGCTGATCGGTCGAGTCCCCCACCCCGATAGCAAATTATCGAACTTTACCGATTGCATTAATTATTATTTTCTCGCCTTAATAGTCAATAATTCATTAATTTTTTCACTTTGAATAGAAATATACGTTCCGGATAATTTGTTAATAACAATATTAACTTGTTATTAACAATCAGTGCAATAATTTATATACTTTTTACAAATTATTGGAACCTTTTAACACAAATACGTTCTAAATTCTATTTAAATCAAATTATTTATTTTTTTTCTCATATTTACTATATATTTACGTTGCGGACATTTTGTTATTAACAATCGGTGTAATTATTTGTAAATTTTTTGCAAATTATCGGTACATTTTAATACAAGTATGTAATAATTTCATTTAAAACCAAATATTTTATTATTTTTTTCGCTTTTGTTATAAACTTGCGTTGCATACAATTTTTTATCAACCAAAATTCCAATTTTAAAAACTATCGAAATATCACTGATAAATCCCATTACCGCTGAAAATAATCGCAATAAACGATTCAATAAACGAACACGTTAAATTCCATGTTACTCCATGTTTCGAAACAACCGGGACGAAGACATTCCCCTGTAATTCATAAAATTCCTCGTATCTAACCTTCATCTATCACATCCCCAACAATCGCTGCAATCAAGAACTTCCTTCAGCGCGAGAATACCTCGTGACTCTGAAAAGTATCGTCTCTAATCTTCGGCATCCCTTCATCGGACAATCAGCTACGCACCTCGTAGCACGAGAAAACAAATTCGCTCGTTAAAAGCGAACATTCATCCCGCCACCGTAGAATCCGAAATAACAAAAGGACAAAGCAGGAGTAAACGATCGACGAGCGAATACCTGCTATTCCTTGGAACCACAGAAGACCAGAAGAAGCTGTTCTATTATTCCGATATTCGCGATATTTAATGTAAAAAATTACCCAACTTCCTTGTACCGATCCAGGATCATTCGCACTTCGCTTAGTCGGCCATGTTATTCACAATTTATTTACTCATCTCGATAAATTATTCCTTTATTTTATATTTGAAGCTAGATTATTAATAATTTTTTATTATCGATAAATTAAAATTTTGTAGCGACCATCATTCATACCCACGCCACTAGATGGATTCCAACTTGGAGGACTTTCGGCCGCCGACAGCAGCCATATTGCGCGAAAAAGTATCCTCAGCGATCGCTACTGTCGACCCCATGCCGCTCAAGCGAAGCATTTCAACTTAGATCAGTTAGTAGTCAAAAGGGCTAATATACAACTATACTGAAAGTATACTTATTAATATTGTTGCGGTCCCAGGACCGAATGTCCCAAGTTAAGTGGAGGACTGTTTATGTCCTTATTGCCAGGGTCCCTTGATTCGTGTACACTCGTTATCACCTAGTCACCACGAAAATCAAACGATTCCGCTTCGTTTTGGGCCTCGAGTTATATCCACTACGTGCTCGTCACTTGCGGAGCCTTATCGGTCCCCGGAGCTGGCTACTGTTACACCAGTTAGTCATCCTGCACCCTAACCAAGTTACCTAACTCCACCTCCTGTACCCAAGTATCCTCTGTCTACTCCACCGACGCCAGAGTACAGCTATTCGAGCACCTGCTCCTCCATGTACCTATTCAGCGCCACACAGTTACCGACCCTCGGCCAGTCTAT
The DNA here is from genome assembly GCF_001483705.2 of Eufriesea mexicana. NCBI lineage: Eukaryota > Metazoa > Arthropoda > Insecta > Hymenoptera > Apidae > Eufriesea > Eufriesea mexicana. The sequence continues at coordinate 9,705 of NW_016918552.1, forward strand.
TCTCCTAGTTCTGCCTTGGGCCACGTTATCTACCTCCAGTTTCATAGTCCAGCTAATCTGCAGTGGAACCTCGAGCCAACTTGATCCAGCTCCTCGATCCAGTTCATCTGTTTCAGTTCCTCCAAGTTAGCTTTTTCCGTCAGGATAATTATACCGTTAGCTCGTAGCTATCCTGTACAACATCTCTAGAGTCCAATTACCAAGTTATCCTGCGCTATCGTAAAAGTAATTGCATGCTGCTCTACTCGTCTATCCCAGGTCTGGCTCGAATTAGAATTATTTCTCGTGTATATACTAAACCTTTGAGATAGTACATGGTGAACAGAGAGAGATGATAGATTTTGTGTGGTAGGAAATATGTATTATCGTTCTGGTGATTGTTTTTTGATCTACGTGAACGATTTTTATATGTAATTTGGTAGGTAAGATGTATTTTTAATTATATATAATAATAATTTAATAAATTAATAATAAATTTTAAAAGAATTTAGTTGCGTTAAAATTCCTTTCAAAAATTTGTTCCAAAGATGGTTTCTGTATTGAATTTTGTAACATAGGATATTCACTGTTTTAATGGGTTTCTTCATCGTGTTAGGTATTATGCATTTTCTTTGATAAACGTGCAATGCGTGATGTAGAAAATGTTATTGTATTATCAGTCGATAATGAAATTTGAATTTGTTGTTATTATGTGACAAGACTTTTATATGTAATCTAATATGATTTACTTACTTTTCCACTCTAAAGTGTAAACAATAAAACAGCATCTGAAATAATGCAAGCATAAAACAAAATACGATGTTGCAAATAATTTAATTTTAAAATAACACAAAAATTGGTTTTTCTGGATTGTAAAGGAAATATCTTATCTCTGCAATCAATACCCTTCCAAATGACTAGTATTCTTTTTAAGAAATTATATCGATGATTGATAAAATAAAAAATACTAATTATTCGTTTTGCAATCACGATCAACAAATTATCCTTGAATAAAATGAAATAAAATGAAAGAAGGAAACAAATAAAATCAAATATTCACTTTTAACACCTAAGATCTGCAGAGTGTCTAAAAAATCATTCTCTGCTTATAATTTTTAACTATTTTCCTAAAATCCTTGTTATAAAAGAAAAAAATAAATAAAATTGAATATTCTGTAAATAATTTTTAATTAAATCTTTCAGTTTCAAGCTACTAAACTAAATTTTTAAGAGCTCGACGTTAGCAGAGAGATTATGAAACGATGAAAGCAGATTAACTATGTACATACATTTATTAACAAAACCAGATTTATTTTAAATACAGTTTGTACGATACCAGCTAATGCGACTACAATGAATATCACAGCATTTCTCAGGTAGACATTTTAGATGTCAGTCTCAGTAGCTTAAAATTATTAATCGAGTAAACGCTAAGCTTAGGATCTAGTTGAGTAGTAAATAAACGATGAGTACTCATCCCAGTTAATAAATCTTCCATTCGAACCGGAGTGTAGCTCGTATTAAACAAACATGTTTTAAAAAGAAAACAAGTTAAATCCTCGCTACACTCGCACGAAACGAACAGCCATGATCCAACGTGTTAGCGTGTTATCTCTAACAGGATATGACTATGTTATCTCTTAAATTATTGTTACAATTATCATTGATCCACTTTACGATACGACAAAGACACATCGAAATGAATTAGTCCCTTTTCGTAAAAACCGAATAGAATTTTCATCTATATTCACGACAATGACACGAAGATATAACAACGGTCCCATCGACGAACATCGACTTGACTTCTTATATCTAACATTACGTATATTGCAATGAATCCAGTTGGCATTAATTTGATTGTTTAAATAATTAACGTAAACCTAACGCAAACAATAAGGTTTACAAATCACGACGTTTCGATGAGAAAAAGAAAAAGCATAAACGCGAAATTAATTCGATCTCGTTAGTCTGAAATGAAGGTTAATGTTTAGTAGAAGTAGTCAACCAATATCACAATTATCGCCTTAAGGAAATTAAGTAATGTAAATCTAAGTCGGTTCAGACACGTGTACACGAGAAAAGAATTGGCACGTTGATTACGAGTCACTTATCGGAAATTAGAAAGGTACCATTTTATTTTACAGAGAAACCAGATTCGCGATTAAACGGAAAACGAGTAGATTGCAATTGGTTATTACAGTCGTGAATCGTAACAACGTGCTTTGAAACCTACGCGAGATATATACATTGTCCTCTTACTTACGAAAAACGGAAAAATAATGGTTCATTGATCGATGAAATTAATTTGAACAAATCAAGACACGATGATGTAATTTTAATGACTGTCAGTGTTTGATTTCTCGAATTTTCATGGTCTCATTCGTCTCCAGTTTCGGTTAACTTGTCCAGGCAATCGTACGACTTTGACTGTATGATATATCTGCAAGATAAATATTGTGTTGTTAAAATGCTGGAACTCAAACAAAAATTTTAAGAAGAAGTTAGTTTCTCATTATATTAATAGATTATTTATATTAAAACCATCTTCTTCACTGACTAATTACTATACAATTAACGTATCTTTGGATTTTAATAGTTCTAATACTACTTCATAACATGCTCCCAACTTGCATCTGAAAATAAGTAAATTGGATTTCAAAATAATTTTCAAATTGCTCAATTAAAATTTGAATTCGACATTTACAAATCTGAATATTTTCAAATATTCACAAATCTCGTCTAAGAATTAATATTTTTTTGTAAAAATATTGCTCAAGTGCATCGAATACAGATAAATTAGAAGCAAATGAAAAGACAAAGTATCTGACATAACAATCCATTGCTATTAAAGATAGCAAGTTTCGTCGAATTCTTCCAGCATTCATAAATCCCAGCAGAATAGGTATCAAAGCAAAAGTTCGCTATAAGCAAGAAGCAGTGGCAGAAGATAACTAATTAAGTAAGCAAAGCACCGGAACTAACCCAGGGTTATAGACACCAATATTCCCTATCGCCTGTAACCCAACCGTTTGTGCGTTGGGTCTCTGCGACCCACGTGAAGAACCATTTTCCCAGCCTTGGCAGCCTTGAAGCTCTGTAGTGCTTTCGCATGTGTCAGTCCATCCATCGATATCCCATTAATGGCCAGAATCTCGTCTCCGACTTTCAAAGTCCCCTCTTCAGCCGCCTGACCACCAGCCATGATGTCCTTTACAAAAATACCCATGGATCCCTTATTGCTATCAGATCCACCGACTATGGAAAAACCCAACTTCTTCGAGGTACCCTTCTCCAGGGTAATAGTAAGCAGATCCATCGATAAACTGGTCGCCCTACGTGGACAGGAAACCGGATTGGTCGCTCGTTTGCGCACTACGTGGAACTTCCTCATGCCAGTCATTTTCTGACCAGATTCCTTCTTCAGAGTGGCATCATTTTCGCATTCCATGCGTTCCATTGAACTCGCGGATAAGTTCTTGCCGTCCTTCATCAGAGCACCGACTATCTTACACTGGGAAGAGCTTTCCTCTCGTATCACGCCATCCACGGAAGCGGGGACATCTGCCTTCTCTTGTTTCAGAGTCCACACCTCGGAGTCGCTTCGAGTGCGGACCAGAATGTCGCCCCACGTGTCGCCTAGCTCCTCCCCGAAAGTGAACGTCGGTTCCCTAGCTATCTGCAGTTCCACGGTGCCTGAACAATTTTTTAACGCGTTTCTAGCCTCGGTGATCGACATACCACGTAGCCTACGACCGCAGACCCGAACGATCTCGTCGCCTATTCGAAACTGCTTCGATTTCGCCGCCTCTCCATGTACGTCCATCTTCGAGATCACGTAGAAAGGCCTGACAGCTTCTCTCCTTTCCACGGAAATCCCAAGGCTTCCGGGTTTGTCTATAGATAACTTCATTGTCTTTAACTCACGACGGACCAGGGTCTTCGCTGGTGTCGCGGTAATCGAGGATGGATGATCGATTTTAGATGTCGGGTCCGATTTCTTCACTTTGTTCCTCGAATTTACAACCTCAAAACCCTCCGGTTCCATGTTCGACCGGGATCTCTTTGGACTGTAGTATTGGAGAGGGCTGTTGATAATCGCGGCGTAGATTTTCGATGCTGGTGGACTATCGTTACACGGGGATGCTGCGTTATCTAATAGACTCAACGCGCTTGAGTTGGTGTGCTTTCGTGATTTCAGAGGTATTTGCGACTTGGTGGTCCCTTTCTGCAGATTCTGCACCTTCACGGCTTGCGAGAGCGGTACTGTTTGGTCTGACTTGGTGAACGACCTCTTCTCAGGTATCCTCGAGAGTTCATTGGTCCCAAAGGTGGAAGATGTTCTCTGATCGTCGAAGTTTCTGCTCGAGGACGTAGAGGACGCTTTCGACGACCCGCTCTCGCATTTTTTTAGCGTATTCATGGTGGATTTAGCCTGCTCAGTCGCACAGCTCAGCTGATAATCCGTGAATCCTTCGAAAGTGTCCTCGTCACAGCTGTCCGTGTCTTCGCCGTCAGAGCCTATGGCAGTTGTCTCTGTCATGACTGATACGTTTAATAAGCTTTTGTTCACGATGACAGTGTCATCGAGACGAGAAGAACCTGATTCGTTCTCCTCTGTTTCAGTTGTCACGTCTTTCTTTATAGGTGTGCTGACTGGTAGCGAGAGATCGATGCCATGGTAATCGTCCGACGTTATGGAAAAGCTACGAGGTTTCAGCATAGGTGGTACGGATTTTCCACTGTCAGGGGAATCAGCTCCAGCTCGCGTGCTGTCGGAGTCGTAGCCACTCTCGTCGCAACCTAGTCGCAAATTGCTCATCAAGTCCTCCAGGCCTGTCGTTGGGCAAGGTCTCTGATTGTCGGCTCTGTAAGTATAAGTAGAGACTTAGAGTAATGTCTTGATGAGGATGCATTAACCGTTTGAGTGCCACTGAGTTCAAAAGTACCATTGCATCAGGACGCTATGTGCAATTGATGGGGCATTTGGATTCCACTGCCACCTCAGTCTTAGTATTCTTAATACATTGTACGCTAGTCCCGCTATATTATGAAACTTTTAGTATCGCGGTATTACGGGATTTTCCCATTAGTATACGTGTATATGTAAGCACTTGATCACTTCCTTTTGGTATTAATTTTGGTATTTAGTAAAGATATAATTCTCTAAAATACTATATATTTTTAAAATACTATTTTACGTATTCGATATTACAATGTTCAATTCTCATAAGTAGATAGTATAACCCAGTTTAGCTGGCGTACAATGCGTTGAGATAAAGAAAGAGGTACCAAGCACTTGACACGCAAACGATTAAAGTATTCATCATTATAAAAGAATTGTATACCTAATCTAATTACAGGTTAATGACTTATTCTATTAGCATATCATACGTCTTGTAGGTCTTCAGAATTCTTTCTCCATACATGACACGAGTTCACAAAACAGATCAAACTGACAGCACTTCATTTAGCATTAGTTCCAACGTTTCTTATTCGAATTTCAAAACACTTAATTTCCTCTAACTATGAAAAAGATTAAACAGTAACACAGTAGGGCTAGGTAAAAAGTGACTTTCTATTACACTTATTAACCAGTGTTCTTTATTCATACTAGCACTGGCAAGATTAATCTCTCACCTGTCACACTCGTTGCCACTCGTGCGAACATTGAAGAGATTCTTCTTAATATTGCTAAGGTGATTACTGAAGAAGTCTCTGGTCTGCGTGGAAACGCTGCTCTTGTTACCATCCGACGTAGACTGACTGGCTCGTCTTTTTGGACTCGTGCTCCTCCTGGCTTTGTCCAAAGTTTCCCTCGCGAAAGCAGTTCCTTCTTGCGTCTTAAGTATATCCTGGTTCTTCAGGATATAGTCTAAGACCCGTTGCTGCTCCTGGAGGTCCTGGATGCTACGGCTGAGCTGTTTCTTCTTCTCGTGAAGAAGAGTTCCACGATCCACTTGACTGTCATCGGAGCTGCCACAGAAGGACACGTTCTTTATGGCACCCTCGCTCAGAGCCTTCTCCATGGGATAATGACTGATGCAGGTGACGTCTTCCTCTTGTATCGTCACGTTTCTGGCTGACACTTCGCTGGTTAGAAAACTGCTGCTTCTCTCGCTGCTTCTGAACAAGTTTCGTAATGATTCCACCCTTGAAATTCTCTTTGGCTTTGGTAATTCTGGCGAACCGCTGGCACCCTAAAAATAATAATAGCCATTTAGTATCGAGGTTAAAGTAGACTTCAAATAAATAGTATAATACTCTTTTGGGGTTCTTGTTTCTTGGTATGAAAATATAGCTGCATCTATAATTATTTCTCTAATGACAATCATTTTTGGCAGTGCTTGATACTCGATATAGAAATATACAAATTGTTATTTTAATTATTAATTTGTATAATTACTGATAAATAATTTCAATTATTATTAATATTCGATAGAGACCTTTTGTTTGCTCTTTTTAAACAATTGTTTATTACTTTTCTTTTATTGTCTTTAATTATTTATTACTTTTACTTACTGCCAAGTAATTATCCGCTATTTACTCTACCGAATAATTATCGTCCTTGAGATCAACCATTAAATCCGAAGAAGTTCTCTGGAAGTTACTTAACGAGTATGAACGAGAGACTCCAGGTACTTAGTTGATTAAGAGCTACTTATTTATCAGGCCAGGCAACATGTATCGAGTATATGAGAAAGTAGCATACTCACGTTTTCTTTTTCCTCGGTTGCGCCGCCTTTCCGATTCGGACTCCACCGTCTCCTTCGGCCCGAAACCGAAAGCAATTCGGAGCTGTCCGATCTCTTCAGCTGATCCCATCTTCGACCCACTTTCCTGCCCCATGTCGAAATTCCTGTGACGCAAACCAGATTCGATACATTAATTTTCACTCTTCGATCGTGCGTCAATTATTATCTCTCGTGACTGTCGGTGCGCTGTTAAAAAAAGACAGTTCATATTTTAATGACAGCTCTGCATGAAAAAATTGTGCCAATCACCTGAGATGTCACGAGTATCTTATGAGAAAAATATTAGGAAAGAATTATTAATAAATTATAATAATATTTACTGCGTGTATATATATAACTTTCGTATGATCTAACAAATTAATATCTATATATACCGAGATTTCCATATTATATACCATATTTCTATTATTTTTATTATCGTATTTACATTTCATTTCTCAGCTTTTGCAAATTAAAATAATTTAAACATTACAAAAGAACATCTAATAAAAATGATTAAACTTTAATAATTAATAATAGATATATATCAATTCATTTATATATTTTTATTACTTTTATTATTACATTTATACTATATTATTATTATACTCTCAACCTCTGCAAATTAAGAAAATTTACGAATTAGAAGAGGAATAAGTATTATTTAAATTTAATGATATATATACCAAGATATTAATTTGTTCAATCATACGAAAATTATAGAACTATGTACATTAAATCAGGATTTCTCAATTATTTTTGGATGATGTCGCAAATTAAACATTAGACACTGAGTTTCAAGAAAGTGTAATATAATCTAAATAATACATGTTTATATGTATATATATATATATATATATATCATTAAATTTAAATAATACTTATTCCTCTTCTAATTCGTAAATTTTCTTAATTTGCAGAGATTGAGAGTATAATAATAATATAGTATAAATGTAATAATAAAAATAATAAAAATATATAAATGAATCGATATATATCTATTATTAATTATTAAAGTTTAATCATTTTTATTAAATGTTCTTTTGTAATGTTTAAATTATTTTAATTTGCAAATAATTTGTAATTACTAAATTTAAAATTGAGGAATGGGATTTTTTAATTACAAACAAGATGTTCAGAACTGCTCCATTATGGGGTGTGTGATTCACGTTGGGAAGTACTGGGACAGATGATCCAGTAAAACAAACATTAAATAGATTCTACTTGATAGATTTAATAAGTAGCGAGCGAAGTATGTGGAGAATGTGTAAGTGTATGTTAGAAAATGTCGACACTGATTTAAGGCGGTCAAGAGAGGCGAGTTCGCCTCGTTAAACTCGCTACGGGGAAGCTGAAGACTGGATGTCAAGATTAAACCCTCTATAACCAGAATTTTCTCGACTCACGTGTAATATACATTCATAACCTAGGTTAACATAATCTAGCTAAAATTAATCATTATTTATTCCTTTACCGTTTTCATCCTAATTACCACTATTTATTATTTTACCATTTGTATCCTAATTACTTATTAATGACTTATTCTGCTACCATTTCTGTTCTAATTAACATTATTTATTATCCTACAAAATTTTGTTCCAAATACTATTATTTATAGTTTTATGATATTTTTTCGAATTATAATTTTTATTCTCGTTTCCCTAATTTCTAAAGAAATTTTCTAATTTATCTAACATCCAGAATTTCAAATTATTTTTCAATTTTGTTTCCAATAAATCTCCACTATTTTAAGTATTTCGCTTGAAATTTATTTCACAGGACAGTTCCTTGATGGCTATATATTTTAAAAAATTTTCTTTATTGAATTTAAGTAATTTCAATAATTACTCATTTTCTGTTTTCTTGTTCAATAAATAAAAATCAAAAAATGTTGAGTGTAACTCGACATAGGAGTTCCTGTGATAAAATCTCATGTCGAGTCATACTTTATGAAGCAGTGCAAAGGGTTAAATTCCGAATTTTAACCACCCTTCGATATCCTGGCAGAAATATGAAAAATTATATTTACGAATTTAAAATTTATGAAAAATTACATTCACAAATTTAAAATTTATGGAAAATTACATTTACGAATTTAAAATTTATAGAAAATTACATTACCAGAATATTAACTCTATTTCAAATTAATTTCGAATTAATCGACTAGAACGGACTATAGTTACCGTGAAAACTCTAGTTATTAGGATGCAGTATAGTTGTAAAGTAACAAACTTTTACCTTTTCTGTTTGAAACGCAAGATTGCGACGAAGATGGTTTCTGTGGCTCGCTAGCGCTCTCCTTTATGGTCGTTCTACCTGACCCATCGTTTTCGTTATGCGACTTCTTGCTGCCACGATCGAAGTTCTCCTCCACCACTGTCAGAGGCGCGGTTCCATCCTGAGATAACGGAGTAGCCGAAACTAGCTGTGGGCTGGTATCAGAGGTCTGACGTTTGAACAGACGCATCGCGATAGCCTGCAAGAAACGTTCGTATCGAGATTATGGGAATGGATAGACAAGAATGAAAGTGATGAATTAATTTCATACGGTAAATTCATGAATTATGAAACAGGTATCCTTATTGTTAGTACGATAGAGGTGAGTGAAAAAAAAAAACGGCGTATTATGCAAAATTAGGGGGAAAAATTCAGGTCGAAATAATTAACAGAAGCATAATCCTGCATGGGTATGAAAAGTACATGTTTATTTGAATAATTAATAATTAATCGGAGTTGTTACACATTTATGTTGCTTATATAATACTGTACTACTACTTTGCATAGTATGCTATTTAAATATTCTATATCGGTATTAACGGTATAATAGAATAAATTAATGAAAATTAAATTAATATTATTAATATTCTCTTTGCGTGGTATTTCCGTGAAATGTCGCCGATCTTTTTATTAGTAAGGCCTCGAAATTAATTCTTCACGAATTGGAAGATTTAATATTCCAAAATTCCATACGTAAATCTCCTTTTAATATTCCCTAATTTTCGAGGAGTATTACAAAAAATAGCAAAATATCGTGTCAAGATTTCCCTAATTTTTTAAATAAATAAATAAATCATTTAACTAATAAATCATTTCTCCAATTTTTTCAAATTAAAATTAATTTCAATCAACTTTAAAATTAATTTGAAATTAATTTTCACGTTACAAGACTATCGAATTGTATTTCAATTATTACTACACGTTCCTTGGAAATGTGATAATATTTCTTCACTGTTAATTTAATACACCATATCTCTCAATATACACATTTCCATAAACCCATATCTTAATTTCTTGGTAGTAAACGAAAAAATTACAAAATTTACGTGTATAATAATTAAATAGAAATAAGAGGATGCGAATGTGTAGAAATTGTGACAACTAGGTCCATTTCTGAGCCTAAATATATAATTGAATAGAAATAAATTCGAGTAAGAATTACTTCTTTAATATCGGAAAGTATAATTTTCTTCATGGAATACACGCTAGGAATTAACACTCGCGAGGCAAACGTTGACCAATATCTGACATCTTAATAGTTACGAGATAAATACCAACGGCAGATAAGATTCGTGAGGAAAACATGTCAGTCTCGTGGAAGAAAACACGTAATTACTGGAGACCTAATACAGCACGAGCGCTAAGAACACGCCTGAAAGTTTCAAAATATTCAGATGCCTTTCGCCAACACCCATTCGCAAACAGTTAACAAATGCCGTATTTACGATCTGAATTCCTCGACCCGTTACTCTCGATACCAACCACTACACTAACACCGGGGAAAAATTGTGGTAGCGGATGATTGAGGAATTGACGCGGTTCATTCGAACCGATTCTTCAATTCGAATAATAAACTTGATATAAACGAGTCTATTACGGTATTGAAGAATTTCCTCGAAGCACCTAATAATTAAATCTAATTAAAACTCCATGGAAACGTGTTAATAATTATATATCCAATAATGTGAATAATATATATGGTATAATATATATAGTAATACAAAATGCATTTATATATATAATATACAAACAATGTATATATATTATGTTGTATATATATTTATATATAATATACAAACAATGTATATAAGGACATGGGAGAGATCCTTGATCATGTCGGATCTAGGATTTTAATATCCCAAAGCTTTAAATGACCACAAACAGCCATTGAAATTTAAGAAAACATCAATGTACCTAACCTCTATGTACTATTTTTACATTTTCACAAAGTGTTACTGATTTAGCACGAATTTGCTATATAATATCGAATTCTGTATACATTTCTGACATTTCCTTAAAGTTTCTAGGCATCCAGCAGAATTGTCAAAGCATTTTTCAATTTTCGCACATCGAGAAATTCCAATGTCAGGCTCAATTTCATTGTAAACTAGCCTTAAACTCATTTGAGACTCACTCTAAAATCTATTCAAAAATGAAGGCTTGAACGAAAAATAAACAAGTGAAAGTCTCCTTTGACTGTCCAATTAGCGAATTGATAAAATGAAAACGCGAAATTAAAAATAAAAAGACAGAGAAGACGAGAGAAGAGGATGTTTGTGGATGTTCATTGAACCGTAGCGTTGGAGTCACGAGAGCCGCAGTGGGCAAGCAGAGGCATAAAGTTCAGTAAAAGTGCGGATCATCGAACGATCACTTTCCCAGCATTCCAGGGACGTTTAGCAACGTTTCCTACAGCTATCGGTCCACGAACGAAAGAGGAGAAGTCTCTCCTACTTGCGGCAACTTTATCACTACCACGCTTACGCCTTTACGGTTGAACGTGCGTTACCAGTTCCCAGCTTCGAGTTACATCCAGCTGTATCGAACGTCTCGAAAACGAGCGACCGTGTTGCCCACGGCCCTCTAGCGGAGCTGTAGCAACCGTGCATGCACCACTTCCTCCTAGGTGTCTCTCCCGTTGGGAACGATTAGTAACAACCGCTGTCCTTCGCCATTCCGTCACGCGACCTATCTTCTTTCCACTGCTTTTTCCGCGGTAGGCCGCGACACCCACCGCTCTGTCGGGACAGTGTTACGTTCTTTCTAAGATCACAGGTTTGATTGTTACCGGTTTATCGGTATTATGCGAGAAATTCGGTTTATATTTCGATACCGATTATCGCGAATTTTGTTCTTCGCGGACGAGTTTTCGGCTGTTTGGAAATTAGGAAATTTGAGAATTTGGATAGTGAAGTATTTGGAAATTTGAAACTTTGAAAATTCGTAACATTGAAAATTTGGAACTTTGAAAATTCGTAGGATTGAAAATTTGGAACTTTAAAACTTTCAAATTTGGAAATCCAGAGATTTGAAACTTTAGAAATTCGGAGATTTGAAGCTTTGGATATTCGGAAATTTGAAACTTTGGAAATTCGGAGATTTGAAACTTTGGAAATTCGGAGATTTGAAGCTTTGGAAATTCAGAAATTTGAAATTCTGAAAATTCGAAGACTTGAAAGCTTAAAGGTTTCGAAACATCGGAAATACAAAACTTTGAAAATTTAGAAGTTTAAAAATTCGAAAATGCGAATATTCGTATATATAGAAATTCGGAAATTTCCGAAAATTTAGAAATTAAAATTGAAAACTCGGTAACTCGAAGATTCAAAGATCCCTCAATTTGGAAATTGCACAAATTAGAAGAATTTTAAAAATATAGAAATTCGAAGACTCGAAGATTCGAAAATTTGTAAGTGATAAACTAATTACATTCGAACTCTTAAATACAATATGTATAAACCTAGCAGGTACAACTATCTCACTTATAGAAATAAAAACTACACACAATTCCCTTACCCCTCCAATCCAAACAGACAAATAAAACGAAAGAAAAATAAATTAATAAACGAATGAAAATCCCATAAACAAAACCTAAACCTAACAATCTCATCGATATCATCCAACCAACAACCCACGTATCCCTTTCTAACAACGTCGATCTAAAATTAATCTAAAATTAATCTAAAATCGATCAATTAAACCAAATGTCAGGACTAATGCCAAACAAACGTACACGCAACGCGATATTTGACTTTTCGCACGGAAAGAATCTCGCGCAAGGCTCAATAGGAATATTCTCTACGCAATTAATCAAAAACCCACGCGTAAGCAGAAGTGAAAGGTCACTATTGAATATTAAGGATATTACCAAATACATTTGAGCCGCGTAGTACGATGTGGAAGATACTTTACCGTGGTTACTCCTATTAATCATAACCGGCGAGAATTAATGCGGCTACTAAAAACCGCGACGTTAATGTATATTAGTAACGTTAAGATCAAAGATAGCTCCTCGTCGTTTATGACACTGCTTCGGGTATTAAACATAAATTCGCACCGATCCGAATAATAACAGGTAAAAAAGAAAACGAAAAAATATATTATTTACATCATCGTCCGTAATTTCCCAACGCGATTTACCGATTTATGAACCATTATAGTAATCGACGAACCTCTAAACGCGAATTTTCGATCAGAGCTAGAAAATCTTATAATAAATTACCACGTTATAGTTTTTGTTGGGATAAATTTATTTAAGTATGTCCTGTTAATTTACTAACTACTCAAACCTCGCAATAATTTTCCTCTGCTCTTCTTTCCAACGTGTAACACCTAAGTGCATTCGAGGTAAAGTTCGTGAATTTTAATAATTTGAACGAAGTATGTTTCAAAAGTTAGAACGTCGAAGTCGAGGAGTTCAGAAAATGAAATTGGAATTGGTAAAAATTTTTGGTTTTATTTTATGATTCTAACTGTACATGTATGGAATTGTATTTTAATATGGCGTATTATGGAGTAATTGCTTTGGCAATTATCCGGATTTTTAGATCCTTTGCATGATAATTATTTTAAGTACCAGGTGCCCTCGGGTGGTCTGGATAGTAAATGTATTTAATACCTCGTCCTCCAAATTACTGTTAATTGCTGGGTGTAATATATAATACGTGATATCGTGTAACAGTGTGCGTGATATAATGAGTTGAAATTTTGAAATTCTGTTATAAACGTGTTCGTTTATAATGCTTGAAGTTGAAATTTATAATTTAAACGCTAGGTGATTTTTATTCCAGATATCGAGCATTCAATTAATTAGACTCTTCGGATAATAATATACCTAACAAAAAATGAATAGATGATTCTGAAGTTATGCTATTTTAGATGGGCAAACAAAAGCAGCGATTATATTATGTTTTTATAATTCCATTTGTTCTTTGCACATATATCAATGATTTACTAAGAAGAAAATTAATGTAAAATAATTTAAAATATCTTTGAATGAGCATCAACGAATTATTCTGGAGGAAAATAATATAAAATTCGATTTTTTATATTTTTTCTATGATATATAATTTATTACAGTTTCTAAAATTCACGAATCAAAATTTATGCTACAGATACTTTTTAATAAGTATTTCGTGAAATTCTAAACTCTAAAAATGAATGTCTATAGTGGAATGGAACGCCTTCGGAATAACCTAAAAGGCATACGTGATTCCCCAAAGTTGATTTAAGAGAGACTTCTGCTTCATCTCACATCTTTTCTTCATCTGAAGAAAAAGTTTCGAAAAAAGTTCACGACTTTGACGATTATAATCTCCATCTAATAGCTGGGGCCCCTTTTACACTGTGACGTCTGTGAGCCCATACTAGGGAGTCAGATAAGCATACCCAGTAACGTATATTTTACATTTTTAAATATGGTACCGATATCGTGTAAGGTACACTCCATACTTGTATTAAAAGTAGAGAAGTATTTAAGAAAATATCAAAGAATGTTGCAATGAGAGGTTTTTCAGAGTTAATTCATTATTATTGTTATTATTATTACTATTGTTATTATTATTATTATATCTTAGTGAAAAACTTAAAAATTTTCTAATTTTCTAATGTTCTACATCAACTATACCCTGTTAATTCTTAAATTTAACGGAAATTTATTTTAAGTAATTATTTACGAATAATTTTAAATGACGTTAATTATATTTGATAAGTAATGTGCTCCATTTGATGGTATCACTTTCATTGTATTATAATATAAATGATATAACCAAGATACATCCAAAATCTCTGTATAATACTTCTATTTTTCTAATATGAATGTTACAATACTACGCCTATTTTTAGGCAACATACAAATAAGTCGTAATTACCACAAAATAGTCAGAGACTCGCATAGATCTACTGAGAACTTGACAATCTCAGAAAACTCGATAATTTCCATAATTATTTAAGAATATATTTAATACATATACAGGTGATTATGAAAATGTCCTAAGTCATACAGGTTACTTTCGAAATATTCAAAGTTTCACGTTTCAAATACATTATAGATTAAAAGAATTATCTACGACAAATTTGTACTATCTTCGCAAACATAATTCCATATTATTATAACGTAAATTAATGCAGCATGAAATAAGAAATGAAATTCTCTATTGTAGATTTTTAACTTAGCCCACATTCGTAATTACCGGGACACATCTCGCAAAAGGACCAGAAATTACGAAAATACGTATTACGAATAATTTCGATGCCAAATACGTTCGGAAAGCTCGCCTATCTCGTTAATCAATTTTACTTTTCTGTTACCTTCTATAAGTGCCACCCGTTAGATTAGACGGCACCGGCAGAACGTTCTGGGATTGGAGAAGAGGGAACAGGGTGTGGAGACAGGGAAAAAAGTGCATGTAGTGTGCCCACGTGTGTCCGGAGCCGGCCGTATAAGTGCATATCACATACACCACATGTCGCGGAGAAGTGGCGCGCATTTTTTCGAGACGAGTCGTGGTACGGGAGCTCGCGTGAAAATGACCGTGCGCACCTTTATTGCGTAACGCGCATCCTGCCGCGAATCAACGCGTACTATAAAAATATCACACGTGTATCAGAAAAGTTTTATTTCATTGATTTCTTATTACTTATTCAAGGGTTTAAAGTTCTTGTTATTCGGGGATTGCATAAGTAATATGAACGATAACACTGGTAGTCGTAATTAAAAGTGAATAGAATATTATTTATATAGTGTGTGAAAGAATTTTGAATAATAAAAGTAATTACCACAGTTAGACGATATTATGAAGTAAAAGGTATTAAATCATATTCAAAGATCAAATATATACTTAAAACAATGAAAATTCTACAGTTGTCCTCTGAAACCCGAATTGTGAAGAATCTAATATTGAGAATAAAATAAAATATATAACTTTCGAATATTAAAATTAATGAAATGTCTAGAAAGAAAACGTTCCATCAGAAGCTTAACTGGAATTTAGTCCGAATAATAAGAACTACCGTTTCTTAAAACAAGAATTTATCATTTCCATAAATCACTGTGTCCCCGGTGAAACCATAATGAAATCCTTCCACGCTATCATTACCGGTTCTTTACAATCAGAGCTCGCTTCGATTTATGTTCCAACCTCTGATAATTTCACGAGTACTACACCTCTCTGGTCGACGTTACGCTCCGTGGACCTCTTAATCTAACGAGCTTTATAATTCCTAATACAGGGTGTCTTGCAACTTTCTATATCTATATTACATAGTTATATTCTACATATAGCAAAATGAAAAATTAGTCTATAGCTTTCACCTGGAAAATCGAACGCTCGTGGACCAGCACATTTTAGAGACTATTGTGCTTTTTAATCGAACAATATTATTAATAAAATTTCTCTCAACTATCACCGGCAACGAGTTGCTTCGCTTTTTGAACGTGTCATTATCCTAAAATCGAGGGACGTTTCGGAGGACAATTACGATATTTTTGCACGCGAGTTACAAGTCTTCTTGCGCTACCTCGGGACGAATTAAGGCGTCTAATAGCCTTTTTTGTGATGAACATTACGTACAATGTAAAATGCGTACGTTGGGCCCTTTGATCGCGGTAAATCTACCGATTCATTTGATACGGACGTTTGAACGAGATGATTGATTTCCACAAAAACGTTTAAATGTTAGTGGTTATAGATAAGGGAAATGGAACGGTGAACTTGAAACATTTAACGTAAGTTAAAATGATAACGCCTCGAGGTATGCAACTACTGAGCGATGTTAATGCAAGAAACAGCTTGGCAGCGATCCCCAAGGAGGATATGTAAATACGGCTTAATGCTATTATAAAAGATACTTTACATTTCCCTTATAGCTTTTTACTGCTTCCTTCTTATTTGTAAATTAAAATACGTATTTTTTAATCAATTATATTAAAAGATATTAATACATTAAATACACTAATATTGTTTATATTAAACAATAAGATACAATAATATACTTGTATTTTATTTTAGTTAAATACATCAGTATAATATACTATATTTTCAGAGTAGATTTAATTAAAAACCCCTCTACATTTAAATATCAATTTAAAGATCTTCCTGATTATGGTAATAAATATAGAGTACTAATTTCAAATTTACATTGGAATATACTATTGTTACTGTATTGTTGAAGACGATAAATAATCATTTAAACGATTTATATCGCACAAAATTATTATAAAATTAATGCACTGTATAATATAAAAATAAAATACTCACAGTGGATATAAAAAAAAATATTAAGAATGTCTCTATAATACGTTACAGTATTTTTTTAATTAGAATAAAACAAGAAACGAAGCCTCTACATCTCAACCATGAAATACCCCGTCCCTCCAACTTAAATCTTCTTCAAATTCTTCCCCAACGACAAACATAGCTATATCCGAAGAAATCTTAAGTCTGTTCCTCTAACAAAACCCAAAAATCAGCTTACTTCGAGCAAGACCAACCTGCCAAATCAAATATCTACCTTCATCCTAATCCGTCTCTTCGCCCAAATCCCAGCAGCGACACCAAAGCTGTTCCCACGTCTCTCCATCCGCCTCGCAGTCACGGTCGTCACGCTTCACCATCGAAAACGAAAACACCGATCCATCCCCTACGCGACTCCCGCGATGAGTCACGTCGGCGTGTCAAGACTGCTCGACGAGAGACACGATCGTCCCCGTGAACCCGTTCGATCGTCACGATCCCATGGAAACGCGGCAACACGTAACGCAACTGGACAGAGGCAGCGATTAACCGGCATCGGGTTACAAAGGGAGAAAAGCAGCACCCACGCGCGTCTCCTTTGAGAAAACTCTGCGAGCTAGAACGAAGCCCCAGACAGAGTGCACCGGCCCGACTGGCTTCCTCCACGACTCACGACTTTTCATTCATGCGACCGTGTACCGAAAACTGCGCTACGACCCCCACCACGCGGCCGTGCCAGGCCCCGCCCACCGCGTACACCTTCAGAAATAGATTCGTCAGGATGTCAGCGACAGGGTGTCGTCTCGTGGAGAAAAGTTGAAAAACGGAAATCTATAATTGTGGCCGTTTCCGGAGTGAGGGAAGAACGAGTCAAAATACGAGTTTTAATTTTAGCTTATTTTCTTTCGTGTAAAAATAGGATCGAATTGTTTCGTCTGACATTACCGACGATTTTACGGTTAGAATTATAAAAATATTTTCGATCAAAAGTTGAAGACTTAACGGGTGACAACAAAATACAACAGTAAAAACTAGTAAATAATAACCTATTGTGATAACCCCTTAATGACAGACGCGTGTCATGGGTCTAAAATTATACTAAACATATTTTTACGTACAATGGTTGACAAAATCGAAATACTTTCCCAGTGCACAATTTATCACGATAAAATCGTAGCGCAAGCTGTTGAAGTCATTTTAATCCTTTACTGCAAAATTACAATTATTACAATTATTTCTATTTTCATCGTATTCTCCTAAAAAATATATTAAGCCTCTAAGAGGCAAAGTCAACTAGATTAGAAATTACGAAACTCGTTCTAAACGCCCATATACTCCACACGCTATGTGTCATCCGGGACACCGGAAACGCTCGCTTCCCGTCGCGTCTCTGCTCCTTTCCGCGCTCCCGTTCCTTCCGACTGTTTTTCATCTCCTTTCATTTCCCACGGAACGTAAGCATCGCCCCCTACCAACGTGCAACGAATATCTGTTATTTGTCCACGGTACGTGAAGTTCAGCGATTCGAGTTTGCAGGCCGAGTTTACGGGCTGAGCCACAGCCGCCAACTGGCTGCTCACCTATTTCAAGGTAACGGTGCGAGATCATAGGTGACGCGAGATGCATTACAGTTACGGCCGGGCGCATGCCGGACTTTATCCCAGTCGACGTTTAGACATGCCTGCCGGACTAACCGCGCACGCAGCACTGCGGCAGCTGCCGCGAAAAATCCGCCAGAGGGTGCAGCACGCGATGGCCGCGTGCGCGCGCAGCTGTAATACCGTAAAATATGAAATACGATGCGTGGCTTGCAGCTAGAGAGTAGAAGTCTCGAAATAGTTGTTAACTAACGAGACGATCGACTGAAATTAACGGTTACAAGTCGGTTTTTGATTTTATTAACGTATAATTCGGATATCGGATAATCGTACGGGACTTTTGGACGGATGAAGACTTGCTTGTAGGTTAGGGTTGGACTGATTAGACATAGTCGAGTAATGTTTTAATGACGATTTGATGTGAAAGTCCTTAGGGCTAAAATTTAGACTAAAATTATAGTCCAATTTTTTGCTCGCTGGCTTGATCGGTTATAGTAAGGTATCGGAACTGTAATAAGGACTTTGTGCTTTTGATGAATTAATTTTCGTATTATTTGGAAGAGATTTTAAGTATTTAAGTTGTACTAATATTGGCAAATTTGGGACGAATCTTAAAGATGTTATGAATAATACTATAATAATAATAGGGGAAACGTGGTTCATTATTCGAAGAAAGCTACAATATAATATAAATGAAATGGAATATATTTCGTTCAAAAAATTTCAGGTTATAAAACTCTTAATTCCCGAACGAACCATTGATATCTCTGTAGTGAAGGAATATTCAAAGTGTATCACTCATTTTTAATATTTTTTTTAAATATCAGTATCAAAGTACTCGATTAACAATAACTCTCTTCCATTTAAATTAAATTTCTATCTTCTGTACTGTAGAGTTCGCCAAATGAATTCACTTGGACAAATGAACGGTCCACGTGACAGTCAACAACTCACGTGACATCCAGTTCACGTGACTCGTCATAGTATATTAACACGTTGATTGTCATGCACTTTGTATAATCTGCGCTCACGATGAAATTCCCATTATTCTTAGGATATAATCACGAATTATCAGAAAATAAAAACAAAAATAGCGCAAATTATTAATGTTCCCTATGTTCACTATACACACATTTTTGACGAGCGCACACACCTCAAAAGAAGAAAAAAAGAAAAATAGCAACGAAAGACACGAAAAAAAGGAAAAAAAGCAGAACTCGATTAACACTAACTTTCTTTCATTTAAAATACATTTCTACCCCGTGCTCTACAGAATTAGACGAGTATGGATCAATGAACGGTCCACGTGACATCCAAAGTCACGTGACCTGTTATAATATATAAATACTAGATAGGACTTGCCATTTTTGCGTATTTTGAATTTCGCGAAGAAAATTACAGCAACCGTTTACATTTAAATAAAAATAATCCCTGGAAATATTACAAATTTTACATAAATATATATTTCGTAATATATATTTACAGTGAATAATTATGCTCCTTTTTAAGTTATACTGTAAAGAAAATGATTTCGTTTTGTGTCAAATTGCCCCTTGCCAATAAAGATAGGTACATATACAAAAATTGTCCATAAACCGAGTGTTAAGCTACGTTCACAACAGACACGTGTTTGACAAGTACACGCCCCACAAAAAGAATGGAAAAAAGCAACGATATTATAAATTTTACATAAATATATATCTCATAGTTCTATTTACAGTGAATAATTATGCTCCTTTTTAAATTATTCTTTAAATAAAATAATTTCGTTTATGCATCAAATTAACCCCTGTCTATAAAGATAGATACACATACAAGAAATATGTAAACCTATTAAACCCTCATAAATCGAGTATTAAGCTACGTTCACAACAGACACGTGTTCCTCAAATACATGTACCATAAAAAGAAAGAGTAAAAGCAGCAAATGACACCTTTAAAAGAAAATCAGAAGAAAGTCTGTGAGATACGGAACCGAGGTACTGTGCATTCGAGAAAAGGAGGCACAGCGTGTTCATATCCTCACAGCTGATTAACTCTACTGATTCTTCTTCGATCACAAGCACTATTGGCTGAGAACAGTGACCGATGATCTCTGTCCCCATCTTCGGCCAATATCGATCACTGCCTGTGATCAAAGAAGAATCAGCGAAGTTAATCAGCCGTGTGGATGTAAACACGCTATGCCTTCTTTTCTCGAACGCACTGTTCCATAACCTCAAACTGACAAGACCCAGCGACTAAACCACGCAGAATTCGAGGAAACGAAGCTTTCCTCGACGTTCGTCCATGAATCTCGTCGAGGGGAACCTATGGTGAATGGCTGGATGGACGGAGCAGACGCGAAAGCTCATCGAACGGCGTGTTAGCGGCAATATTTTTACGTGTAACATCCGTTCGGATACGTGGTTAGCCTTGCATCCTCCGGCTACAAATGGAGGTGCAAGAGGTTAAAAGCGGCGCGCGTATCGCCGCACGCGTTTGCACGCTCCTGTGGTGCCGGCTATTAAAACCAGCGAGAGTAAGCTGACCGTAAAATGTGGGTGATTGGGTCTCCGATCTTCGACGGGCGTCGAAAAAATCGACGCGAGGACGTCGCGATGCTCGTTTCTTCGCGAAACCTACGGCCCGGTCCGAGGCGACCCGTTACGCAGCGGCCATTGTTTTCGTGGCTTATTTTGCTCGTCGTATTTTGGATAAATCCTCCGTTTCTTGAACGGTTATTAATAATTATTGAACGAAATTCCGAAAATGTCACAAATTATCAGATATTTTCACAGTCTTGTCTTGGTGCGAAGAAAAATTTGCATTCTATTGTTTTTCTTCACCGATCCGCTATTTTTGGATATCGTATACCTCTAACTTATGGTTATGTCTTCACTCGTTGTATTTCTAATTTTTTAAAATTTTTTCTCATTTTTTCTTTGTGATATTTGTCTGTTATTTTAGGTGGTTCGTTTTAAATGAACTTTGAGAAATATTTGGATTACGGAAACCAATTTCAGAGAAAGTTTTGTTAATTATAGTGATAGTAGCAATGGAACTTTGCATAGGTATGTTATTCTTGGAACCTGTGAATAAGTGTGAAATTGAAATTGAAGTTGAGTACGAAGGGTTAGAGACAGGTAAAATTGTCAGGGGTTTATTGATGGGATGATAGAATTGGTAGATTGGTAATATTTTGATTGATATGGTATGAAATTGACTTGATGCAATGCCTTCTAGGATAATTCGTTTATTAGAAGAAGAAAATTTATAATATTGCTATTGTCATTATAGTTGTTTTTAATGCTGTTTTCAATATTGCTTAATGAATCTCGTAATGTCTGTGAAAATATCCATATCTCTTCGTTATTTAATAAAATATTTACAAACTTATGTAGTATTATTATCCTAAGTAATATAATATTTTAAATAATAAGTTTGTAAATAATAATAGCCCAAATAATGATATTTCATATATCAATATTCCAAATAATATTCTAAATAATGGTATTCCAAATGATAATACTCTAAACAATATTACAGTAATATTACAATTGTAACAACAAGATAGATGACAAAAAATAAGCGAGTAAAATATAATCATGCATACGCAATTAATTAATATTATAATTAACTTCGTCAAACGCAGCTGCTTTCCTGCAATATATGCAGAAATCATGAGCCAGAAAATCTAACAGAATTTATTTTCATTACACCTGAACATGCTAATCGAAGAGAATACGATTTTTATTAACTTTTATATGACTCAATTAAGAGGAATTCCTTGGTATATGTTTTTAGAACGAGTAATTAAGAAAAACGAATGTTTAGTTGCGAATATTCGGGAAAAAGGACTTTTAAATCAGAAGTTTTAAATCTTTATGCGGCACTAAAACTGGTTTGCAATCGAGAATAGCTGTGTTGTCTGTTTGGTCGAGTCGAAAGTGTTTGCTTTATTGCGAACTGTACTTGGACAAACAGACGAGTTGTATAGATAAATATTGCCTGTGATTGTTTAACCACATTGGGAAAACGAACTAATATGATTTTTGCATTTCTCAGGAATGTGACCTTAAATTTTACGAAAATTTATGCTTAAATTTTGGTAGAAAATTATTACATGAAAAATCAAAATGTCATTAAATAATTTAGAGAGCGTAAGAATGTGAAATTTTTAACCTCGTGCTTTCCCTTGATAAGAGGAAACAGAAAAATACTAGTTATTGATAGCGAATTACTGACGATGTGTGATTACTCGTACTACCGGTGAATGCCATTGCTATCCCATGAACTTGCAATTTTTGCTTCAGTTAGTAGTCAAAAGATCAGACTTATTCGAACGTGAAAGCTTGTTATTTTGACTGAAAATGATAGACGGGACAGCTGAAAAATTATAGATTGAAATCAACCAAGTATTACACGAACTATCCATCGATTCTCTGATATGTTCAGACAAATGAAGCTTTTCAACAGAAACAGATTTGTTGAAAAAATTATTCATTCAAAATTCCAATTTTTATTCGGCTTTTATAAAATCTATAATCTAATCTATTTAAAGATTCAGTCTACGATCTAAGATCTAGTCTAATTAAAAAATTTCACGTATAATTAAAAATTGATAGGCACTCAGACTCTATTGTATAAGTAATAATAGAGAAACGAATAAAAGATATAGGAAAAGAATTAATTTTATTACGAAAAGGTTGAACAAATTAATTATTTGTATGATATAGATATATTAAAAGGACGATCTAAGATTTAGTCTAATTAAAAAATTATACCATAATTAAAAATTGATATGCACCGAGAGACTATTGTTCAAGTAGCAATTGAGAGACGAATAAAGATGTAATTTGGTTACGTAAGGGTTAAACGAATTAACTAGTTGAGTGGTATGGAAATGTTAAAAGGACGTGATAAAGCTTTTTCCTAATTATCTAATCTTACGTAACGACAGGTCAAGGAAATTGGTCGAAAAATCTACCATCAAAGGCTTCCCTCGATCAAGAGGATTGTAAAACAATTTTTGCAACGTGAAGTCGAAGTTTGATCGATTAGTGTTCAAGTGTATGATTTCGCAGATTTCTCACTGACAGATAGCACGGGTTGGAAGAAATTGAAAGGGTTTATGTAAACTATTCTCGGTTGAAGATACGACGAAAGTAGCTTCGTCATCTGATTGACTTTCACAACTTGCAATAACCGTGAGGACGTGAATGGTCGTTGCGATTGATGAACGTGCACAAGCTGTTTTAAAATACCGTTGTCGTATTTCATTAGCACCCATTGTGCGTTTTGTTTCAAAAACAGACGCATGCTATTTATGACAGAACTCCTAGGGATTATTCTTCGTTGAATTATAAAATTTCTCTGTTTAATTAAAGAAGAAGATTACAATGACTAAACTACTTTTCAAAAGAGAACCAAAATTCCCGCTAAAAACGAATCCTCGAAAAGCCTCAAGTCTCCTGACAGGACCAATAACTAATTAAAAAGTCATATCCTTTTTGACAGAGTGAAATATACCGTAATAATCCCATAAGACACAGTATACCGTTATAATACCATAAGATACCATAAGACAATAGAAATATTTTTATTTCAGGAAAGACTTCCAAGAATATTTTCCAATATAATATTAAAGAGAATTCTCAAAATATCTTCATTTTACCTAACCAAGAACATTAGTAATTGGTCTAGAGTCTATGCAGGAACACCTAACTAAGAATCGTTCTTCTCCTGAAAATTTCGTCACGTTCATTAACCCTTTCCCAAACAATGACGAGTCTGACTCGTGATGAAGATATTGGTCCAAACATGAATATCACGAGCCAGACTCGTGAACAGAACATTTTTCTAAACATAGTTTTGAAACTGTCATCTATTATAAAATATAACATATTTATAATATTTATAAAAGGAAACAGGATTAGAGTTTACTTCCACAATAACAATATCGCGTAAAACTGACTATATATCACACGCCTTTACAGAAATATAAGCCGAAAGGCTAGTATTGCGACTGTTTTCAAGCATCAGTCTGGTCTCTTTACTGCACACTGACGTCAATCATTTGGACCCGAATTTTGTCAAGCTAAATGGCATGGGAAATGATTAAAAAATTCTTTTACTTCGAAGAAGTCGTTTAAAATCTTCGATTAGCAATATTCTTTCTCTTACAACCAAGCATATCTGTGCAAAAGTGTAGAGAAGAGGTGCACTTGGCACGAAAGTCCCTATGAGGCTGTCTAACGCCGGTCAACCTAGAGTCCACACCCTCCTCCTTTCACTCGATACTCTTTCTTTCCCTACCTACCCGTTAACGACACCAGCACAATTCGATATTCGTCACAATCCAGTTGACCCGACTCTGCCACGAATCCTCTTGGCGCTGCATCATCGCTAGGCTTGAATCTTCGATCTTCCCCTTTTCTCTTCCATATTTGCCGCAAAAAACGCGAATCCCTGGGACGTGCGATGACGAGTGCAGAAAATGCGTCTCTCCTTTTGCGAATTCGAAGAACCGGTTCCATTTTATCGCTCGATACACACTGTCCAATCTTAACGCGCGGTTACCTCGCGCAGTGCGAGTCCAGTCTGCTGAGGATCGCTAGTCTGATGATCGCAGATGAACAGGAGATCGGTGCCACGGGTTTCGTTGGTCTTTCTCCCTTTTAATTTAATCATCTACCAGTCACTCTTCTCCGATCGGCAGTCGCACCGTAGAAAGTAAAACTATGGGATCCCGAGCGTCCTCGAATTGGCTGCGTCGCCTGACACAGATTCGCCGCTGTGCTTGGCCATCGCTCGAGATCCGTCCTCGACGGATGTCTTTTTTTCGAAAGGACTTCCATGGCCCACGGCCAGCTATTCGACCGGCGTAGAAAGCGGATTTGCCGATCGCGAGATCGTGGCAGGTCCCCGTTTCAGAGATTACGGTCACCGTCACGGAGTAGTCGAGAGCAGAGTCGCTTTGGATAGGTGGAACACATTCGGGTGGACGTGAGGCTTGATAAATATGGATTATCGCGATGGAGAGGGATTGTGTTGTTGCGAAGGATTTATTGACAGGATGGGAACACGAGTGTTTTTCGAGCGGCCTGTTTGAATGATGGATGAGCTCGTGAGAATGGAACATGTTTGGGAAAGTAGAGATGACAAGCAGAGGTCTCGGTTGCCACGTGTGTATAAATCGAAAGCTCGTGGAGCTTAATTACACGTGTACACGTGAAATTTGTATATACGGCATACAGTTTGTGGTATAGTTATTAAAATGCACGCGAAATGGGAATCTGTAATGACGAGATTATTGGATACTGGGTTTATAATTGACCATGACAAATGGTAAGAGAGGTAGCAGTTGCTTGGAATGAAACTAACCCATTTGGCAATTATTCGCCACTTGACACAAATAGGAAAAGTAAAGAAAGTAGACAAATCGGTTCCGCACGAGTTGAGAGACACGCAAAAGCCAAGACTAATAGGCTCAGTTGGTTATATTAAAAAGGTAAACGATTTTGTCACGCTTGCCTACTTACCTAATTTCTGCAGTCTCGGGTTATCAATCACTTTTTCGATAGATATAATGTACGAGAATGAGGAAATTGTGAGGGCAATATTAAAAATATTTTTAATTTTACAACCGATGTTGCAACGAACTCATAGAGTTTAGAAGAAACACATTTACTATCTCTATAAAGAGATATAATTGAATTGAAAATAATAAATAAATAAATAAATATGAAATTACATAAAATAAAAATATAGTTGATTACCTAAGATCTATTCTGATTGAATAAAAATCAATCTCGATATTATCAAAAGCATCTATATATTTCCAATCATTATGGGAATTAAGAATTTTATTCCAGTCACCGATTTGTTATCTCTGCAAAGAATCTCTGCAATAAAAATCAATCTCAACATTATTAAACGCATCTGTACATTTTCAATCACTGTGCAAACTAAAAATCTGAAACCAGTTACTCACTTACTTTTATAAAGGGACATAATCGAAGTGAAAATAATAAATAAAAGTCATCATTGACATTATCAAAAATACCTATTTATACATTATCAATACTCTAACTATCCATACCAAAACTCTAAACCCAGAATTAAAAATCTTCACCATTCCCATACAAGAACGAAAACTGCAAACTAAAACTTACAATTCCTATTAAATTTCAAATTAATTTCCACCTGCAAGACACGACATTTCCCATAACCTTCTCCCTCCCATATTTTCTCCAATTCTCATTCATACTCGTCCTAGAATATCTCAATATATTCGCAAATCAACGTCGATACACTTCTGCGTACCGCCTGATCTAAACTCTCGCGACGGTACAGGAGCGCCGGGCCAGAAGTACGACGTGAAACCCGTGGGTAAGCGCGCGTCTTTTATAATCCTCTTGCTTCGCAGAAATCGAAGACTCGGTGTACGTTGCTCGTTAGTAAGCCAGCACACGGTGGCAACAGAATGTTTGTGCAATCGTTCGGAGCAGTCGACGATAATTACGACTTTTTGCCCGGTTCACCGTGCAGCGCGGTATGAGGCGTTGAATGAACGCCGGCTAACGTATCCCGGGAACGCGGCGCGTTTTTCTGGCGATGGAACGTAAATGTGTAACAAACAAGCCGGCATGATAGCCGGCATGATAGCCGACATTATCCCCGTCCGCCTGGGAATTTTCATCAACAGCCCTACATTCCGTCTTAAACGAACCAAATCTAATGCGATCGTTCGCCCCGATGAGAATCGTGCCACGGATGAAAGACGAGAGATGTCTCTGCGTTTAAGAGGATTATATAGAAATGCTGAATATAGGAAAGGGAACCGAGTTCTACTGCCAGATGAAACATTAAATCTGAGCATCAGAATCCTGCATGTGGTATATCGCAACGTGTGGTTAGGCTGTGTTAAATGAAAAATATTAAATGCAGATTCATAAGCTGTTTCCTCGGAATGTATTGCAGAGACTGACTTTGCCTTTTGTAGACCTGTATGGGAAATGGTAGTCAGCTTGATAGGAATTATTTGAGAGGACAATATAATATAGGGTATTTAGAAGCTTCGACAAATTTCTTGCACATTAACCCACTTTGACTGCCACGAAATCACATGTTTCGCTCACGACGCCACGGGGGTGTACCCCGATAGATGCAAGATTTGTTTTAATATTTTTTCGATCGACGTCCTAATAAAAATTTTTAATTGTTCAATGGGGCACTTTTTATTTCAAAGTATCTTCTAATCAGCGGTTATATTTAAAATGCATTAACTGTCAATTTTCATAATTGTAGTTTTACAAGTAGTTCAAGCGCTCCGGTCACCAATAACCACCGACCGTGGCGCCACAGGAGAAGCCGTGGTCGGACATACATGACCAACGTGACAGTCAAAGCAACAAGAACAGAGTAACACAAACTCAAAACTCATAAACTAATTTAACTTAGGAAAAGAACACCAAAATAACGAAACGAAAACACACAAAGTCGCACTCTAATTTAACTCTGTTTTCAACATCAAGCGACTCACGCTCGTGCTGGTCACGATTGATTTCTAAGGACTCTGTTTTGGTCGGCAAGGGCCATGCTTTTATGCTTTTCTTAACCTACGCTTCACCTCCCCGTAGGGGCCAGACAACTTAATTTTGTTGCCAAAAATAACTTTTCCATTTGCTTCTAGAAAATATTGATCGGTTTATAATTTGTTTTTGGTGGCAATAACCGATTCGCGATTTCTTTGGAAATGGTATCCTACAATATATTAACTCTATGCACTCGAGAGATGCCTCTCAGTCGCCATTTAATCAGATCCTAAAGATAGATGTTAATTAATATATCAAATTTACAATTATCCAACGATGAGTGGAATATCGAAGTAAAATAATTCTACGTCTTAAATTGCATACGATTTCTTATTTATCGCTTTAAAAATATCGTCGACCTTATGGCAGAAAGTCTTCGAATTACTATTTTCCTATAACGAAAAAATCGCCGAGTGCAAAGGGTTAAATATAGCCAGAAGTTAACACGATTTAAGCAACAATCCAAGTTATCAAAATTTAAACAAATATTCTCTCTCTTCACAGTTTTATTGAATCAAAATTTTTCCTGAAGCAAGAAAGAAAAATGGCATTGAACCCGTTTTATCTACTTCCAAGACCCACCGATTTCGCTTAATGCATACTACGTTGTACAGATTTGTTTGCGATTGTGTCACGCGTATTTCCTGTTTTGTACTTCCTCTTTGTAACCGATTCGCGATTTCTTTGGAAATGATATCCTGCACTATTTTATATATAAGAAAATCTCTCGTCGAACTTCCAATCCTTTCTCCGACTACCCTGCACGGATACCAAAGAGGTGGGCTCCAGAAAATTAGGTATCGCCATTTTTGGCGCGCACGGGGTACCGCGTATCGCTTCCGTGCCTGAACACGTGACGTTTTGCACGACCTGGTCGATTTCCCGTACGACTCCTTTCATACGTCTGGTAAAAACGTGCAGCGTGAAATCACGCTTTCATCCGCAGGCTCACAAAGGCCGGGGCACGGCCCAAGTGGACGTCGCCCATCGGGTTTACTCCATTTCCATAGGACAACACATGCAAAGCTGGTATAAATTTCATAGCGAGGAGAGGCGTTCGAAATGGACAGAAACGTGGCAGCGAGCTCGCTATCACTGGCCATTGAAACAAATCAGGGCTGAATAGAGGCGCGTTCGCAACGATGAAAATTCTCCTCGTTATCCTCCATTCGAAGTCCCAGATACCTGGTAGGGATGTCTTTATACTGAACAACCGCCTGCCAGGACTTCTCTCCTCGAACACGACCGTCCACCAGGTCGAGGAACAGTAAATTGGCCAGAGATATCGAGGATAGGGATCCCGAAGAAGGATTTAAACATCCTAGAAACGACGATAGATTTATGCAAACTCATGGATCAGGATACGCTTGTTTCGCGCTGGGTTTGGGTTAGGTCCGATGGAACAATGTTCGTCCCGAACGTGGGAGAATCTCGGAAATTGTAGACGCGACGTGCTCCGCCTGCGAGAATTAACGCGGTTGGCGCGATCTTGTGCGTATGCACACGAAACGTTACGAAGATAGTCATGTTAGCAGTCTTCTGAGGAACCCTATGACATCCTGAGGAATTGGTCCATGCGATCGATTCCATCCAATTTCAAGGGGAATCAATTTTTGAATGGGATTCGTGAGAAATTGAGAGAAATGTGAGAGAAATGCAAATTTGAAGAATTTTAATTCAGCAAGAGTAAAAATAGGTGAAGAATTTTGTGAAAGCCAGAAGAATTCTAAGGAAACGTACTTGTAACGGTGACTTTATTTACGAAAATCGTGGAAGCTGAAATCGTGAATGCCTTTAATTAATTTCAGATAATTCTTCGATGAAATTAGAAATAGTATAATGATATATAAATAGGAATTCGAATAGCACTGAAATTTTTTAATTATATTATATAAT
>NW_016918552.1:40012-61214 GCF_001483705.2 Eufriesea mexicana
ATTTAATAAAATAAATAAAATTATTAAATGTTAATAAACTTTTTCTTATATATTAATAATTATCAAGGTAGTAATTTTCATTTTCTTTTAATTTTTATAAAAATGAAAATTACTACTTTGATTTTTAATAAAATTTTAATGTTTATTAATGTTTAATAGTTATATAATAATATTTCTTTTATTGCTATTATTATTATATAATAAATTTTGTATTTTATAAATTAAATTATCATTATTTAATTGTGTATTATTGATTACATAAGATTATTGATTATATGAATACATATATGTATATATATATTTATGTCTCCATCGATTTAATAATAAATGAATAATTTAATAAGATTTAAAGATGTCAGTAAAATTATCAGTTAGTAATTATCTAAATACTAATTTTGCAAATAATTTACAGATAAATCCTCTTCATCTTTAGAAAATCAAATTTCCTATAAGAATTATATCCTATTGTTAACATAAATTATGAATATACCTTTCCTCAAAGGGATTTGCATAATTCCTACCTCCATATAAAAGGAATAATAAATAAAATATATCCAGGAACAAATGTACTAGAATCTGACAAAATAGAAATTCGAAAGTGCCGATCTTTTTCACGTGACGCGTGACAGTGGTATCGTGCGCTGCGATTAAGCGTCACTTATCCGCGAACGGATCTACGCCATTACCTGACAACAATCGTCAATCATGGAACACGCGATTCGGAAAGAAACTCGTTGAAAACGAAACCCGGCGCCGGCGCGTACTTGAAAGCTGAATCGATTCTATCGAGCGCGGATGCCTGATGGAAAAAGGAAATAACGGCGGGAAAAATAAAAAAAGAGTGGGAGGAGGAAGGGAAAACAGGGGATAGTACAATAAGTCCAGCGTGGGAGAATCGTAGGAGACGTATGCGAGGTGTGCAGAACCTGCAGAAACGACAAAGAGGAAGGACAATCGACATCTGTTCCATGGCACACTGGAAACCCTAGCCACAGGCTGCCGAAGGGCAGGTTCCCATGACCGAAGGGGCAGGTATACTCGAGGTCAGGTGGCCCTTGGTCGAGGACCTTTTTTGAAGAGCTTCCAGCTTTTTGCAATTATGTCGATCGTCAATGGGGAGGACAGCTCCTATTATTCGGCCAGGTACACTGCAAGTTCTATGGCGCTCAGGTGATTCATCGGCTGGATTGGCAGTTACCGTTTTTGGGCCTAATCTATCGCCACGATTGCTTTCCTGTCATCGTATCTGCAAAATTCTAGTATTCGTCACGATATTTGAATATTATTTGCAGTAATATTTGAATACCACCTGTATACCACCATTCCTATAATTAATATGATTATGAGATAATTAAAAATGAAATATAATAATTAATAGAATTTTGTAAATAAACGTTGAATATAATTAAACACGTTGCCAATAATTAGCAGCTTAAGTTTAAGCACTAAATACTATACATAATAAAAATTACACGTGGATTGCTATTGCCTAAATAGAATAGTAAATAAAACGTTAATTCATTTAAATAAATCTGAATAAATAAAAAATATGCTTTTAATTGAGCAAAATAATCTTCAATATGTACCTACCATGATTACAACGTTAACAAATGTTGCTAATCTAAAGCGCTGATCTCGCAAGGCAATAATCATACCGCGCACTTTTTGTTTCATTACCCGTGCACAACAAATGTACCGTAACGCCACGCGTAGAACGGTACTACGCAACAAAAACACCTGCCACCCCGGACAGTATCTAGGCCTTGTCGACTTAATTCTGCCCATTGATCACGATTAAAATTTTTAATAAACGCGAGAGCTTGAACGCGCCTTACAGGTGCATCGTCACAATAGAGCCACGCACTAATTACATCCTACTTGAAATCGTTAACCTAGCTTCCATTGTGCCATTGTGC
Organism: Eufriesea mexicana; assembly: GCF_001483705.2. Classification (NCBI taxonomy): domain Eukaryota; kingdom Metazoa; phylum Arthropoda; class Insecta; order Hymenoptera; family Apidae; genus Eufriesea; species Eufriesea mexicana. The sequence goes on from NW_016918552.1 coordinate 41,929, forward strand.
TCTGGTTCTAACGAAGCGAACATCTCGACTGGCCAGCCGCGCGCTGCGAATCTCACTAAAAATGAGTAGCGCATTTATGCAATTAACCAAACGAACCATTACGTATCAAAGCAACAAGTGTAAATGCAGCCGACGCGTATGTACCTACCCGCGTGTAACCTCACGCCATATCGTCATTACGTCGTTACGTTGTCGTTAAACAACAAATTCAATTATTATATAACCTCACCACGAACGCTCCACTGCTTCACTCTTCGCTCGTACCGTACAAGCTGCGTGCGCAGCTCCCTATCCCCGTAACGTTATTCTAGACAGACCGCGGCGAGCAGCGGTCGTGAAAGGATACGCTAGGATATACAGGACAAACTGGTAATTTTATTCGCGAAGAAACGGTTCGCGAGCGCGACACGTGCTCTTCGACAGATCAGCGACGATTATCCATCCTTTCGGAATAAACTTCAGCCTAGGGTCGTACACGTAATTATACCGTTTCGCACTAATGATCGCTCACGTGCACGCGCAATTAAGGAGACTCGACATTAAATATGTACGCGAGGAGAAACGATCAGCGTACCGTTCTGGTACGCTGGCCACACTTCAGATGGCGCGGTGTTACTTTTTAATGGATCACCCCATTATTAAAGATCGATATCGTAATTTTGCACTCGGCCTGGAATTCATAGACGATGCTCTAATAATTTCACCAGATAGATCGAAGTGCTCGACATTTGAACGATTATCGTGATTCGGCTCGATGTAGGACACTTGGAACGGCTAGAAATTTGATGGTTGAGAGCGATGAATTGTGAAATCCGACAACGATGGCGTATTTTTTAAATTTAACCCGTTATATTTAAAAATTGATTCGCATCAAATATTTGGAAATAAATGAATATATAACAACGGAATAGAATAATTCTTATTAACAAGATTAAATTTTATTTACAGCAAAGATTCATACTTGTTCCACAGATTGCAATTCTAATTAAATATTACATTAAATGCCCAATTTATTTAATCGAATATTTAATATATTTAATTTAATTAAATATGTACTTACATATCTATTAAAAGGGACATTTAAAGTATATTAAAGTCAATTTAATGCATGGATATCTAATCGATCGAGGAAAACACGGCTTTTAATAGGCTCCATTGACAATTTACTATCAATTTTGATATCGGTCAATTCCAATTAATCTTAATTGCAAATAAATTTCCAATTTCCGCGTTTAAATAGAAAATTGGAGTAATTGGAAATTTAAAAAATGTTATTTCCTTGGAAAAGAAGGTTCGAACATATTCGAGGGTTAAAATCAAGTGCAACGTTCGATGCCTTGGTAGAAAGTTCGCGGAAAAAATCTGCTTGAACTCGAAAGGAATCGTAAAAATCGTGAGTTCCAGGAAGGCCTTTTTAACGAGTTCAGCGCTTATTCTCGTCTTCGTTCGAGGCTTTTACCGTTGCTACAGCTCGAGGGAAACACATTAAGGAGTTTAGAGATTGCTTTATTTAGAAATTAGCTTTTGACTCGTATTCGAGGGAACACTTAGATTCCCGTTTCATAGAACGTCAACATTCAGAAGAAGGTACTAACCTAACGTCTTCCGTTCCCATCTTTATTCTTCCCATTTGGTCAATGATAAAATTTCGGAAACTACCCTATTTTCTTTAATTTAAAAAAATTTGTTAACTTTTTAACTATGTAAATTATGCAAAAATAAAATATTCAACTGTTCCTTGAAAAAATTTTAAAATACTGCTATAAAGTATAAAATATATTTAAAAATTAAATTTACGTCAATATAAAATACTAAATATATTCAACCTACCTTCTAAATCAAATTTTCTTCCCTCACAAAACATTTCTGTTTATTACGATAGACATTACGTGCTTTATTTATTCTTCACACTTTTACTGCTATGAGTACATGAATTATGCATAGATATTCATATACTGTGCCCCCGGTATTAGCTACGTTACTGTGCACTACACAAAATAAGCCATAAATCGATTTTCACGAAATACCAGAAGAATGAATGACAGAGTACCATGCAAAACAAAATGGCAAGAAAATAGTATCGAAAGAAACAAATGTTACGGAGTTTCTGATTCACCTAGATAATTAAATTATTTTATCCGTTACTTCACAGATGAACAGGCATCGGATAAGAAGAGATGCATCGAGGTTTCTTCATTTTTCGGCAGCCTATGCAAGACGATGTCTGAAACTGATAACAGGAGTGGAGCGAACCGGTACGGAAGAAAGACAACGATGATAATGGCCACCAGCAGTGAAACGAAATCACTAGTGTTTACTCGCAAAAGGCGCATAATTAGAATGTTAACCGGTATTATAGTGTTCGTAGAACTGTACAATTAGTTTGCTCGTTAATTATACGAGAAGCCCGCGACCGAGATTCAACGGATAAAGAGCATGTATTACAGCATCTGAAGAAAGTTAAAGCGGCCTCGGACTGTTAAATATTTTCGGAATGGATCCACTACGATGCTCCGGGTAATTACACGTCTCTTTACCCCGGTTAATTTCGTCCGTTATCGTCTAACCACCGATGGTATTCATAAGTTCTGCGGCTCTGGTATCCAACTTCTACGTTCACGAGCGTAACTTATTGTATCGTAACATTAATACCTGCGAGAGACGCGTGTACCTTTCAAGTGGATGCATTAAATACGCGATTATTAAAATCTGGTTAGCGAAGTCGTATGAGAAAAATTAGATGGTATTCTATCCATCTCCTCGTTGGAAATGACACTTTAATAATACCATTGTACGAATAATATTGGTTTACCAATGTCATATCAGGAAAATGGAGTTCGAGATAGCAATATCTTTGTATTTTCTAATTTTTGGACAAATAATACTGGTTTACTGAAAATCATACGAGACAAATGTTATTAAGAATAGTAATTCACATATATTTTCTGACTGGAAGTATATGATGGCATGAATTCGAAAAATACGTAAAATAAATAGTAAGAAATTGCTTCAACTATATAGGACAGGAGGTGATTATATGGAACCCAGTTGGTAAATTGGAACCCTTGGAATAAAAATGATATTTTACTACCATATGTTGCAGAGTAGCTAAATTATACCTAATTCAAATATACGACACAAGAAATCGAAACCAACGAATTTCATACTTGTTTACTTTTGCGGTACAATTTTGTATACTTTTCACCATACTTTTTGATTAAGTAATTCCATAGCAGACATTTTTTGTCAAAGTTTGAAAGCTTTCATAAAGTTTTTAAATTATTTATATATAGAGAGAGAATTTTATAACCCTAGTCCTCTACACTGATCTCCATATATGAGAACACTATGAATACAAATAGCCACGAAGAAAAGGGGCCTGAAAAACATCTTATAATTTAATAAAAACCTCTTTGAATAATATTTATTAATTCAGAACAGGGCTATGTACGTCAACTGACGATGTTATGTTTACTTTATTCTTACATAAATTTGGATAATCTAGATCCAAATGTATTGGACCTGAGTAAACTCTCTAATTATAAAAATACCAAATTCGGTAAATATTCCACTGATTATAATATTTCAATATGGCTGGAATATCGATTCTTTCACTTACTGGCAAATGAAAAGATTTAATTTTAAAAATAAAAATAAATAGCCCTATCGAATACTTTGCTGCTTCGTGAAAGACTAATAGATGAAAGCTAGATGAAAACCCAAGTTAATCGTTACGGAAATTCTCAAAAAGACTAGTCTGAAAACAAAAGGGGTTAGATTTAGGTTAGATTTCATTGAACACTAATGGATGAGAATTAGATGAAATCCAAGTTAATCGTTACCCAAATTCTCAAAAAATCTAGTCTAAACACAAAAGAGATTAGGTTTAGGATAGGTTTCGCTATACAATAATGGATGAAAACTAGACGAAAATCTAAGTCAATTATTACCCAAATTCTCAAAAAGTCTATTCTGAAAGCAAAAGGGGTTCTCCAGGACTCCCTGAAGAGATCCACGTTACTCGTCGGGCGCTAACTTGCACATAACCCCTTCTCTCCTCAGCAACGAAACCCAAGCACACGCTACACCAAGGTATTCTCCGGAAGACGCTTATACAACGGCAAAATTAGTTGCCGCGTGCATAAAGTCACAGTACCACTTGGAAGTATACCACAGCGACTTCCGACATGGTCCGGGGTACCAACCTGCTCATAAAGCGTCTCCAATAAACGTTGCGAGCGTCAAGCAATTAAAATGCCCCCTTTTATTGCGGCTAAATCCATCCTGATCCATTACCAAACGTGAGCAAAGCGAGCACACCTAGGCCCCGGTGCTCGTGTGCCAGCCGTGGCTTTTTATTAATGCCACGAGCACCTGCGATAACTTCTCATTTGCTCCCTCTTATCTAGGGCCTGGATGACACACGTTCACGGTTGCGCCAGAGGAAGGTCAGATGGAGATCGCGAGATTAGATGGAACGCAGAAGAAGGTCGAGAAAGGGAGACAAACGCGAGACCGGGCGCACGAGCGAGAGAGACAGTCGCATAGGGGGCGCGCGAGTGCGAGCGAGAGGAAGACTGCGGCGGGATCGAGAAGGAGTCGAAGAGGGAGCCACAGAGGTGGCTACAGAGGGAACCAGAATGAGAGAGGACGAAGAGAAAGAGGTGTATCAGCTAGCAGAGAGTTCGTTGGCCGATTGGCTGCCTTCGCCGTGCCTCTTCTTTGCCGTCCGTTTTATCCTTTTTTATTCACAAGCATCGAACACGCGTACTCGGCCGCAGGTAGATACATACAGGAGTGGCTGTTTCGTCGAGGGTGACGTCATCGATCGACAAATCTACCCAGGTGAGTTCAGGTTGCCTGGTGAAACCACCGTTCCTTCCTTCTCCCCTTTTACGCCAGTGTAGAATAACCTGCGTCAATACGGCCGATGCTGGTGCCCGTTTTATTCCGCGGGGACACCCTAATCGTGTTTGCGATATGCATAACGAGCCAGCCGCGATGATTACCCTTTTTGGAGGCGCGTACGTGGCTCCGAGGGCCAACCCCACGCCCTGTGTGCTGATGATGATAACTCTTGGATTAGAGGTGTCGATGAAGCTCTCTTCGAGGCTAGGCAGATGTTTCCATGCTGCCTTATGCGAAAATAGGAGTTACAAAGAGGGATGAAGATCGAGGAAGACTCAAACAAATACTTGGGAAAATTCAGTAGGCCAACTGGTAGTAGCGTTAACATAAATCGTAAACGAAAAAAGAATTTATCTATCTATCTATTAGAAAGTTAATTCGAATTTTATTTTGAAGTTAGGTACGAATTTGTCAGGTGAATTTGGAAAAGGATACTTTGGTCCTGAATAACTCACTAGCGCCACCGTGGAGATATGGCTAACTGCTTTGAAAGCTATTTCGCGTGTTTGGTAACTCACTGACGCCATTACGCAGACGTTGACAGCTAATTTGTTAATTGATCTGGTTTCCAGTGATAAATCTGGGGAAGTGAACTAGGTTACTGTATAAATAATTTCACGGATTTAGAGTATTTTTCTTCATGAAACTTTTAGCTTCGGCAAACTTTCCACTGTAAGAGCATGTTGAAGTTGCTCGTTAATCAAATCGAATTTCGCCGCACGAAGGATTAATATTTTATCAGGGAATCTAGGTTAATTTTACGCGTATTTTATTCTTCCCAATTCCGGTTGCATTTAGAGCTCGAGAATAATAAGAACGTAATAAAAAAAACTGTAAAACGTATCATTTTTTATATACTATAATTCGATAATTGCGTCTCAAATATTTTCACGCGAATATTTCAATATAATATACTCAAATACAAAAAAAAAAAATCTAAAATAATACTGGAAAATGATAAATAATTTTAGGATCTAACGTAGCTATGTAAAGAACACGTGTTACTTCTAAAAATAGAATCACATATATTTCTTAGTGTGTACAGATATATTTCCAAGTCTATTACACATACCAAGTCACTCTAATAATCCAGCGTTCAATGATTCACCATATCCGATAACCTGGTGCATACAGCCGTGACCCACACTGTCCTTTCTTGGCTATCATAAAACACACATTGCACAAACCAAGACATCCGTGTCAATTCGACATGCAGTGGTAGAAAATTTAAATAATTATTTCAAATGAGCTATAGAAATTCCTGCTATCATTAAAATGGATGCACTTTCTTGGAACTTACTATATTCTAAATTACAGTCCAGTAATTCAACATATTTAACATTAAACCTAACATACCATGACAGGTCAAATAACCGGTAGACGAAGAAATAAGATAAGAACATCTTTAAAAAATGGAATATGAGGAGAAATTGAAAAATTGATTGTACCTATATTAAAAGAAAAATCGCAAACACATATGACCAAAGTGACAAAGTTAAATGCGAAATTTTTTATTAAAAATTTAAAAAGGACTATTTTGGCCTTGGTAAATTTAGTATTAATAACCCACCGTTTCTAAAATCTCAAACAAACCAAATTATTGGCACTGCAAAACCCAAAATACATTATATTATCAAAGTGACAACGTTGAATACAAAATTTTTAATTAAAAACTTGAAAAGAATTATTTGGGCCTTGGTAAATTTAGTACCAATGACCTACCTTCTCTAAAGTCCCAAACACACTAAATTACTGATACTGCAAAACCCAAAATGCATTACATAACAAAGGCGACATCGTTGAATGCAAAATTTTTAATTAACAATTTAAGAAGGGCCATCTGGGTCTGTTAAATTTATTATTAATAACTCACCTTCTCTAAAAATGCTAAACACACCAAATTATTAGCACTGCAAAACCCAAAATGCATTATATTACCAAAACCACAACGTTGAATGCGAAATTTTGAATTAAAATTTTAAGAAGAACCATCTGAACCCTGGTAAATTTAATAAACCCAAAAAAATAAAGAAATAAAATTAATAACCCAAACACACCAAATTATTCTGGTTGCAAAACCCAAAACATACTAAGCTCGGTAAAACTATAAACTGACTTGTCGAATTATTCTCCACGCAATTTTGCATATCGATCAAATAAAAAATCCCACAGAGAATGACTCAACGATACATCCAATGCCGCAATTTTCTCACAAATATCTCCACGAACAATATCCAGGGAATCGAAGTAAATACCGAAATCGTTACACGCGAAGCTCGAACGCATAAGGTGCCATCTCGTAAAGTTGCACAATGGAAACACGGGAAAGCTGCGCCAGATGAAGCTCGTTAATGCACAGCCTACCGAGGCGGATAAATATGATAAGTGGCTGAAAGCAGAGGACAATGAGAATCAAATATGGAAACGAGGACCGCGATCGCGTCTAAGATCGGATGAGGCAAGGGTCGGCCGTCATTAACGCCCATACAAGGGGACGAATCGCGTGATATTCGAGTTAGCGCCCCAACAATAAGATCAGCGGTCGCACAATGCAATTATCGTTAACGCCGTGTCCTTTTGCGATCCCAACGCAAGAAACAATCTCCCTGTCCCTTCGTTTAAGACCGTCCATTATACGCTCGTTCGCCATTTTTGTAGATACAAATTGCCGTTCATTGTTCGCTGCATAAGCGACTTACCGGCTTAACGCTTGGATCGAATCGATCCACGATGGTCTACCGTTCGGGAAGATCGGTAACGCGACCGAGCGATTTCCATATCGAATTTTTATTTATTTTCTTTTTCACCGGTGATTCGAGTGATCGATTGTTGGTTAAGTTCGATTGTGCAATACTCGACGCTGGGATTATTATTCCTATGTTAGAGTGTTTTTTTATTCACTCGATAATTAATCGAGTGCTATGTTTAACAGTTTCAAACAATTGTAAAATATATGTAAAGCGAGAAAAGTTAATTTAATAACAAGTTTTGAACACTGGTACAAGATGTGTAAACCGTGAAAAGTTAATTTAATCCTTTGCACTCGAGAAGCGTCCTTCAGTCGCCATTTAATAAAATTTCGAAGATCGATATTAATTAATATGTCAAATTTAAGATAATGTAACGGTGTGGGAGGTATCGAAATCAAATAATTCTACATGTTAATGCTCAAAAAAGTATCATCAGCTTCATAGCAGAAAATCTTTGAACTTCTACTCTTCCTTAGCCAAAAAATCGTCGAGTGAAAAGGATAATAATAAGTTTTGAACACTGGTAAAAGATATGTAAACCGAGAAAACTTTATTTAATTAATATCGATGAATTGAAAGAGGAACAATAAACGTCTAATATGAAAAATGTAAAAATCCTAAATAGGGTTCACATAAAATAAGTTATAATTTACGGAAAAAAAAATAATTGAGTGATGGTAAAAATCTGCTTTGACCGGTAATGGATGATAATATTTTGTTCTCACTTGTAGTTCAATTAACTAGTTTTCAGTATTTGGGAATTGGTAATTGTTATTGGTAAATTTTATAAAAATATTTCTTCTTTTATAGAGTACCATTTGTAAATTAAGTAAAAGATTACTTTCTTGAAATTTAGGCTCTACTAATAACAATTAGCAAGTGGTACTGGTAAATTTTAGAAAAATATTTCCTCTTCCTTCATTGAGTATTATTTGAAAATTAAATAATAAATTACTTTCTCGAAATTTAGGCTCTTACTAATGACAATTAGAAATTGTTATTGGTAAATTTTAGAAAAATATTTCCTATTCTACTATCGAGTACTATATATAAATTAAATAATAAATTTTTTGAAATTTAGACTCTACTATTTCTAGACCGAGATACAAGAATGATCCCATAGCAAGTTGTGATATGTATCTAAACACGATTTATATAGGATAAATTGCTTTCTTGAAATTTAAATACCATCCTAGATAAGACAACAACGAAATCTCGTGCGGTTATTAATGCGTGTTTAAGTATACTGTCTGTAATTAATAGTAATTAATTCTTGAAGGACAACGTATGGTAGAAGCTATCTAATTGACCCATGCTTATGTCGAGTGTAGTCGTTATGAAAAGATGACAATTTTTCATTGAATGACGAGAATATTTGAGAAAAGAAAACTCAATTTTCGACTACTTGGGATCGAGTCAAATATGATACCGTAAAAAAGATAGAATGAAGTATAAACATAGTGAAAACAATTCAGAATGAATCAAGATTAGATCAAGCTTTTGTATATTTTTTAAATATACTTAACTTGTGAAATGGTCGTATTAATTAATTAGCATGATTAAATTTTTATACATTTTTATATTAGATAGAGGATAATATTACCTATTTCCAGTAATTTTAATTCAAAATATGGTGAGTCTGTGTCACATAAAGACAAAAAAAAAATACAATTGGTTTGAAAATCTAAAGTTAAAAATTTAACAACAAAATTTTTATAATACAGATTTTAAAAGGGATTGAAATCATAAATGAAACTGACCTAAAAACCTCGAAAAATAAAAACTGACTACAATCTTAGTTAATATAAGAAACATTAAAAGACTATACTTTAATAAAATTACACCTGTTATATTTAAATTTGACAAAAGAATATACAGTAATTAAAATTATTGCAATTTTACAATTATTCTTATTAATAAATCCGACAATCAAAAATTTTACAGATCTACAACTTGGTATACCTACTAAAATTAATTTCGTCCCAAATTCCCTATCAATTGAGGGAAATTCGAATGAAAGGTTTGCCACGGAGAATTTGCACTATGCCTTAGAAAATTTAAGTTAACTACGGTCATCTATCACAGCTAATGAAAAGAAATAATTTCGCTATGGAAAACCCATTTGCTACCTGACTGTCAAAGGAAAATATTTTTCGCAAAACGGGCTTCAGGTAAGCGAATTCTTAACCGATCCTACACGGGTAGCGTCGGAACTTTGGAACACAATGTAATCACAACGGTTCTTCGGTGCAACGTTGAAAAATATTTACAAGACCATGCGACCAGTGTATACATCGTCAACAGTATTACAGTTTTAGTACTGGCGTATTGTTTCGACAAAACACTTGTGTAGACAATACACGGTATATCCTAAAATAATAGAACCGCATAGGAATTCCTCATACTTTCAATTCTCCCGATAATAATTATTTTGTATACTTTATAACCAAACGCCTTTATTTCCGAATTTTAATTTATATAAAGTGAGAAACGACTTGACCATTATAAGTAACGTTATACACGTAAATAAAGTAGATCATTTATTACAATTAATTACCTTAATATACAGATTCTTCATTTTTCCTAGAATTAATAAAATTTAAAATAATGCAGTTGCAATACCTGTATTCGTAGCAATGTAAGAAAATCCAAAGTATACTAAAAGTTGAGAAGAGTTTAAATGCAGAAATCTAAATATTTTTAGATCTAAAAGTGTGTAAATTCTGGAAGTCTAAAAATCCAAGGATCTAGGATTTTAAAAATCTAAAAATCTAAGAATCCAAATAAGAATCTAATCTTTTGAGGACTGAAAGATTCAAAAAGTCTGGAATTGTAAAAGATCAAAAATAGATCAGTGGCCCAAAATTACGCTACTGTTAGGGTCTAATAGAAATCGACCTGTACCCAAAATGGTGGCGTTCAGATGTTGCACGGACCTCGGGAGAAAAATTTCCAAATGATTAAGCGTCGGTTGGGAGCATTATCGGAGAGATAATTTATAAGAGTAATTCCCAGGGCGAGTGACTAATAATTCAAGTTTGTTTCCAACTTCGCGAATCCTTATATTCATTCCGCGGAAAAGTATTCGCCTATGATTTATCGTCGGCTACCATGATTACGAATGACGCGAATATATTAAATGCATCTCCGGATGCAAAACGTACGTTATTTGCATAATTTATACCGCGTATCGGACGTATTTACCAAATCAACGACCCTAAACGCCTACCGTCGAGACACGGAAGCGCATTTGTATACCTTTCCAGTGAAATAATTGAGCATGATCATCGCTACATTTGCTTAGAATGTTTAACACACTTGTATGCTGCACGAAGATTTCATAGTACCGCGAAACCGTATACAAAGTCCTAAAACAATAACTATATTCCTAATACTTGTACATTTACTTTATTTAAGAAATAGAATACAACAAAAATTTGCTTAAAAATACCAGAGCTTTGACACTAGTGCCATCTAGCAGCATCTCTAATCTACGCGATACGGAGGTTAGGAAAATAAAACGAAAATTGTTCACTCGCTATTCATAAATGAAAATAAAAAATTACCCGAAGCACAGAAACTATATAAAATTTAATAGGTAAAATATTTTCATAAATCAAAATTAATGGACGATATATTTCCATAAGCATTAAAAAAAATATATTATTATAAATATCTATTATATAGATACATGCAAATTATACAGAGTTCGTTTAAATATACATTGCCCATCTATCCGACATTACAATCTCATATAATACAAATAATCCTATATTCATATATTTGTTAGAATTTCTAGGATGCAGCTTAACCTATTCAAAGAAACTCATTTAATTTGCCCGTTCGATTTACAGGAATTCAACGCACCATTGAAACGCGTTCGATGAACCCGAAAATTTATTTTGAATGCCTCAAGGCCACCCGTCAGTCGACATTGTCTCATGTAAACATTGGCCGAGCGACGAAATTCCCTCGCTCGCCAATATCTATTAGAGGATATCGAATTTCAACCGACGCGAAGCCGCGTTCGAGTCGAAACAAAACGTTTTTCTGTAGCGAGCGAATTGCATGAAGGAGCAAGCAACGCTAGAATTATGAAAAGCGAGGAGAATCGTGCAGCATTTCGCAAATGTTTCGCTAATTGGCAGCGAGTTGACAAAGGAACCGCGGTTGCTAAGCGAAGCTCTCCTTGCAGCGGGGCAGGGAACAAAAGCTGCAACATTATTCCACGAAAATGTACTACATAAATCTCTAAACAAGAATCCGCATTTAGAACGCGTCCAAAGGCACACTCTCCGGGGAGAAAGACTTACGAGGCTATTAGCAGGGAAAATAAAAATATTCTCGATTTAACTACGGAAATTCAGGCAAAACGAAAGCTTTAGGAATTACACTGTCGACTAATACCGAACCTTGCGTTCGCCCGCGTAAACATCGATATAAAGTCTCTGAACGCGAGCCAAGTCGCATGCAAATGGCCCAAGCACGGCGCCGCCTCGACAAAGTAACACTTCGTCTAACTCGAAACGCCAGGAGTCTCCACGTATATACATACGCATGCACGAGCAACGAAAAAGAGAATCTCTTCGGGCCACTAGACGAAAACAACACTCCGAACGTTTCTCTAATTATATCTCGTACCGCGGCACGATAAATCAGCGCTATCTGGCGCCAGCAGGGTGAAATAAAGAGACAAATATCAACCGGCACATCGAAACAAAATGTTCTCGATGTTCAAGCATTTCCCGCACGAGATGCTCGACGAACGAATCTTAGGCGAATATGGAGCAACAAGTACTCACCTCTGACTGCAAGACGCTCCTCAAATAAAATGCATAATCAGAAGACAGGAGACCGAGGATCACGTATTGGCGCGGAGCGCACTAAATAAACTTTGTCAACTGCACGAGGAGACGTGGAAACTTCCGAGAAACACTCGCTCGATGGTTATTCGTATTTCGACGCCGATTCACGCGATATCGAATTATCCCTTACGTATAGAGTGACGAGCGACTGAACCATAGAAGCGATCACCGGCACGACTCTGTCGAAACTGGCGAGCGGAGCGACAGCAACGGGCAACGCCGGGGTTGCCTACGCGCCGATGCACGTGGGCACGGTGGTGGGGGAAAGCAACGACGAGAAATATCGAGGGCCCGTCGTAGGTAGTAGATATTCGCGAATAGCATTTCGCTCGATGGGAACCGGGGTGGTATAAATCATTCGCACCCTCCGTCGAGTGGCCGTCTTCCTTTTCCTTTTTTCCGCTTTCCTAGCCCAGTCCTTTCCACTTTAGATATCTCTGCTATTTTCTTTCGCTCTCGAAATTATTCCAGACTTTTTCGATTCTCCTTGGACAGCGCTATGGCGTTCGAACGAGATGGCAGATTAGTTTTGGTTACGAGCTTCGAAGTTATATTACAAATGGCTCTCGCGATGCAGGTTATGCCGAGGAAATTTTTCCTGCCTCATTGCGAATCATAGTGATTATGAATGGTAATTATAAGCCAGTTACTGTAGCAAGCTGCAGGCTATGGAAGATTTAGAGGTTGCAACAATGTTTAATGGTATCTACTGCTACGTATATCATAGATGGAGGCACGTGTGGATTGTTAGACGACGGTGAGTGGCTTATCTGGAACTTGTCTACGGATTCGTGATCATGAAAGGATTAATGGTAAAATTTATTTTCTTCGTCATGTTATACTATCGTTCTTTTCATTTGAACAGCTATTTATCAGAGAATATTTGTTTAAACAAAAATATTTAATTTCAGTGTTATATATATTGCGTTATATGTTAAAGAGAGAGGATATGAGTACATATGTATATACATGGATTGATTGCTTGTATCGTAGCAAAGGTATTTCTGTTCGTTTTTAAATTTGCAAAATGATAAAGTATAAAGTAACAATTTTTATTATATGAATTTTCTGATCAAGTTTTGAAATTTTTTTTTAATGAACTTTTGCAATTTTTGATTGTTCATTTGTCGAATTGGAGACATAAAAATTTAATTTAAAGATAGAAAGGTAGGTATCAGTGTATCGATCTAATGTCTTGACACCAAAATTTTGAAAAATTTAAAAGAATATTCTTAAATATTATGAAATTCTTGTAATAAAATTTCTCCATAATGAATATTTTTATTTTTAAAGATAACTGCATTTACTCGAGATGTAAGTGATAATTTACTGCGAATATATTCTTTTATGCATCTTGCACAATGCACTAGCGAAAACTTAATCGTAACAGTTGTTTCTGAGACATTAATATTGCAAAAAGAGAAAGTTAAAAGGCAATTGATATTTATGTATCGTATATCGATGGCCCATTTTGTCCTTAAAGCGAAATAAAATTGCTAAAAGTGTTCAAAATTCGAGTTAAACATTGGATGACACTTGATCACGGTCAACAGCTTTCTTGAACGTTATTTTCCTGGACGACCAATAAAAAATCATCGAGTAAAACGGATGAACACGAGAACGCAGTGATGAAAGAGGGAGAGAGAGAAATTGATTGCAGGAAGAGTGGATAAATTATTTATTAGAAAATGAGTAAATTATCACGTATCCTGTTTCGTTAAAAACAATTTCACTGGAAATTAATTAATCATAAATCACAAATGCAGCCATTAAATTACGTTATTCGAAGGAAAGTAAAATATATCTGTCTCTAGTATATTCTATGATCTATTCTATGTTTCTACTCTAATAGAAGCAACTAATTTATGTAAATTTCATTAATTCAATTAGTTGTAAGTATCACTACATCTACAAATATTTACAATTTGTTTTAACCAAATATAACGATTTCTCTAAATCAAAAATTTTAATACCATACTTAGTGAACGTTCTATGATAAATAATTTATCTTATAAATCTAATTTTTGCGATGCTAATGCATTTAAATATCGACTAAGTAAAGATGTTCAAAGAAATTTCTTTCTCTAATATATTTCATAAAGGAACAATTAAAAACAATCAATTTAAATGAATTCAATACAAAATTTATAAATATTACTATATCTGAAAATATTTGCAATCTTAATGGAATATTATAATGAACAATCAATCCCATAAGAACACGATTTTTAATAAATACAAATAATAAGAATTATCAAATATTTGTAGTTCCAAGTTCTTAAAACATATTTTCTTCGTCGATTAATTTTTCCTTTCACGATTTTATAATAATCAGACGCTCAAAACATATTTCCCTCATCTGCATACTAATTTTCCTTGATCAATTTTTCTCTTTAAAGAGCTCAAAATTATGAAATAATCGAAAACTATTTTTAAAATATTTTATTCATTGTTTGCTTAATACATTATTGACATAAACTGGCGTTTTTCATTTTTCGAAACATTGGAAACGAGATCTTAGAGTCACTATTGTTCACTGCTTCATCATCAAAGACACGAATCGGGCGTTTTTCATTTCTTAAATATTCGAAGTAGGAGACGACACGTATCCCGTGTACGAATGCCAATTTTTAATAAAACATCTGTCGATTAAAATATTCACGTTGCTTTAAATAGTGGCATACATAAAATTTCACAGTATGTATTCTATATCGTCGACAATTAATTTTGTAATCATTTATTGCTCTCTTTTTTCGTCTATCAACTATTAAGTTAATCTTAGTATTGGTATACTTAGGAATTTTTCCTTTTTCCTATATCATAATCAGAGATCCTATTCTCTATTTATAAGTAAATAAATGGAGTAAAGTAAAAATAAGTAAATAAATTCTCAATTTATAAGTAAATAAATAAATAAATATTTTCCACGAAAATCAATTTTCTTTTCTACGATCTAATAACTATCAAGAGCTCAAAATACATTTTCCTCGTCGACCAATCTCTTCTTTCATCATTTATTATTCCTATATACTTTATTTATATACGTGAATATATTAAATATATTTCCATCTCATCTTTAAAATAGCTTAAAATATCTTGCTCAGTTAATTTCCTAATTATTTATTTTCTCCTCAGCCTTACCTCACCACATCAGAACCCTGATATAAACCCAGTGGAACATTTATGTGATCATTTTAAAAAATATACAACAAAAATCGATAATAAAAATGAATTAAAAAATGCTTATAGACTTGTTAAAATTTAAATGGAACCAACAAATTAATCTCTAGTATCCCAAAACGTTTTAAAGCTATAATAAAACCAAGAAACTATCATACTCGCCACTAGAACGACTTAAATATGTTATACATATTTAATACCTAATTCAAAATTTTTCCAATACTAATATAATCAATAAAATACGCATTTCTTATTTGTTTCCATCTATTCGCTAATATAAACCTACGTTATCGATGTATATATATTTATATGGTACAAGTAATTAAAAAGAATAAAATAAATAAAATATTCGTTATATATAACACTTATTATTCGCATATTCAAATCATTAACTCACTTTCAATTCTTTTTAATTACTTGTATCATATAAATATATATACACATCTATAATTTAGGTTTATATTCGCGAATAGATGGAAACAAATAAGAAATGATAATACGTTAATAAATTATTCGTCATATATAACACTTACTACTCACACATGCAAATCGTTAACTCACTTTCAATTATCCCATGTATTTACAAATTAATTTCCCTCTGCCATTCTAATCAGCAGCCCTTTTTCTCGTCGATTAATAAATAAATGATGATAATACGTTAATAAAATATTCGTCCTACACAATACTTATTTCTCGCATATTCAAATCGTTAACTCACTTTCAATTATTCCATATATTTACAAATTAATTTTCCTCTGACATTCTAATCAGCAGCCCTTTTCTTCCACGATTAATAAATAAATAAACATCTTTCTGGCAGATCAACCTCCTGATTTCTCAACTGCCGAGCACTGGACGAAACGCAATTCGAAATATCAGTTTTATTTCCTTGGCGATTTCGTAACCTCGTACCTGAACTCGAAGAGATCCTTGGGCGAGCAACGAGTTGGCAAGGCGATTTCGCAACAACTGTCGGTGTACATACGCCAAATTTCACGCTCGTTCACGAGCGAATCGGTGCTGGAGGTGGTCGAAAAATCGTCAAGTCAGAGGAACGATCAGCGCCATGCCGAGGAGCCATCGACGAGAGAAAAAGGATTACACGGTGGACAATGAAGGCGAAGTAGATTATATTTCAGCCCGTGTAACAAACTCGATTCAACCCGGTTCTAAGGCAGCTTTCAACGAGCCTATTGCCTCCGCCTGACTTCTAAAAGAAGGTGGAATACACGTAAGAAGAAGCAGAGGGGAACAGGTTCTAGATTCATTCACATCTCGTCGAGGCCTTGAGCTCGACAAAAAGCATTCTATGCAGTTCCTACCATAGACTCATCCTGTATTCCACCGGTACACCTAGGCTACGATGCCTCTGTCGTAAATGTCCACTGGAAACAATCCACCTATCGTTTTGTTATTGTCATCCTTCCTGTCAATTGCACGAATGTACGCCTCTCTTATAATTCTTCGGAATTACGTAAAGCAGAAGTTCCTAATCGCTTCGCCCATCACTGATCTAGATAAGGAACTCGATTGTTCGTCGCAGAATTCGTGGATAAACATCTGAAATGGAAATGAAGTAAATTTTCCAAGTTTCTATTCCTTTCTCTGGACCGTTCGTGTAAAATGTCGTATTATAATATATAGGGTGAGTCGTTTAAATCTATCGTTTTTTAGTTATTTACCATTTGTTGCGGGAATATCGTGCTCCAAATGGAAATCGATTGGTGTTAATTTTCATTTTTCTTTTCATTTTTATTTGACACGAAGATTACACTGGCTGCACGATTTGAGAGAGTATTTTACAAAGGAATTATTTAAAAAATTAATAATTATTAAAATATTCTTTGGTCGATTAAAAGCTCTCTGTAAATAATAAATAATTTTTATTTAGATTGATTTCTAGGAACTCTGTTTTGTTCGTCAAGGGCCATGCTTTTATGCTTTTCTTAACCTACGCTTCGCCTCCCCGTAGGGACCGCACAACTTAATTTTGTTATCTAAAATAACTTTTCCACTTGCCTCTAGAAAATATTGATCGGTTTATAATTTGTTTTTGGTGGCAATAGCCGATTCGCGATTTCTTTGGAAATGATATCCTACAATATATTAACTCTGTGCACTCGAGAGATGCCTCTCAGTCTCCATTTAATCAGATTCTAAAGATGGATGTTAATTAATATATAAAATTTGCAATTATCCAACGATGAGTGGAATATTGTAGTAAAATAATTCTACGTCTTAAATTGCATACGATTTCTTATTTACCGTTTTAAAAATATCGTCGACCTTGTGGCAGAAAGTCTTCGAATTATTATTTTCCTGTAACGAAAAAATTGCCGAGTGCAAAGGGTTAAATATAGCCAGAATTTAACACGATTTAGGCACAATCCAAGTTATCAAAATTTAAACAAATATTTTCTCTTTTCACAGTTTTCTTGAATCAAAATTTCTCCTGAAGCAAGGAAGAAAAATCGAATTGAACCCGTTTTATCAATTTCCAAGACCCACCGAGTTCGCCTAAAGCATACCACGTTGTACATATTTGTTTGCGTTCGTGTCACGCGTATTTCCTCTTTTGTACTCGATCTCGTTAACAACCGAGAGACACGATCCAGGGAGCCGATCTATCGCGTCGATCTCGATACCGAAAACGCTGCTACCGCAACGAAAACAATTTAACAGCCCACTGGGTAAGAGAAAAAGGCATCGATCGATCTGTGCATGCATAAAGATCGGTGGAAGGAGCTGCGACAACCTGCTTGCTCGATATCGATCCCGCTATCCGGCCAAAAATAGCGATCTACGCTCGAATCCGGTTATCGATCTCAAATAATTGGTTGGCGGCGTTGCGTCTCGCCATCGGTGCTATTTTCAGTGAACGTTACGTTTCGTTCCATCGTAATGTCCTCTGAATCGAACGCGAGTAAACGTCGATCGGTAATTCCAACGTTAATGTTCGTGAAATTTGATCATTTCGTGTATCACTGGGTAATACAGGTTACATTCCGGTGTGTCTAAATTTAAGGTGGGACGCAATGTTGGAGCAGGCCGATACTCAAAGTTTTACCAAGAAAGGCGTTAAAAATCGGCGTAGCTGGAAAATTCCAGGACAGCCGTGACACGCGTAACACGCATGTTCGCGCCGATCGAGCGTCAGGGATCGAATGAAAGGAAGTTCGGATCGTTGCCAATTTCGTGCTCGTAACGTACGGCCCTGAGCACATGCACGCGTTATCTGGGGGCACTAATCTAAAATGTTCCAACGTGGGCTGCGTGGGTATGGACGAACATCGCCGCTTAAGAAACACCTCGAGTAGGCCTACGCCTTTCTCACATGTGGTCAGCCATGATGAATCGAGGGATCCGACCGATTTTGACGCATTTTAACCGTGTATTTGCGTAACCTGCATGAATAATACTCGATCGGGTTACGAAGACCTGTTTAACACATCGGGGAAGTGGGCTGGGATTCGAAAAATGTCAAAATCTTTCGTTCTTTGGTATAATTGTGGTACAAGTAGAAGTATAGCATAGCATTTATATAATTTTAATAATTATATAATTATATAATTATATAACTATA